>NC_057801.1:849806818-850106818 GCF_018294505.1 Triticum aestivum | reverse complement strand
CTTAGACTCGAGACGGAAAGATCCCAAAACCTATGCGGACATGACTGAAATGCTCAGCAAGTAAGTTCAATCGATCATAATTATCGCACCATATCGGTAACTTTTTGTTCATTTCCTGATATCTCAAGTAATAATAATTATTTTCTTTGTCTTGCAGGGTTTGGAAACAGTTCACCGCAGAAGCTCCGGGACTGCCGAAGGAGCTGCGATATACATACCCGA
The DNA here is from genome assembly GCF_018294505.1 of Triticum aestivum. Lineage (NCBI taxonomy): Eukaryota > Viridiplantae > Streptophyta > Magnoliopsida > Poales > Poaceae > Triticum > Triticum aestivum. The sequence goes on along the minus strand of NC_057801.1, from coordinate 850,106,596 downwards.
AAGTAAGTACTACTGGCTAGCTAGTTGCGCGCATCTCCGGCCCGTTGATTCTATATATAGCTATATATAGCCCGTTGACCTCTATTTCTCGTAAAGTGCTTGTGGCAGGAGGTAGGGAATGATTTCTGTGGATACTACGTGTGCGAGTTCATCCACACCGCGACTTTGAAAAACAAGCGGGGCTACTCTCAAAGACAATATGAAGTGCGTAAGGAATAATATTCACAATTTCATTTTATTACACCATCATTTCTGTTGAGTTTCATTCATATATATGTATTAATTAACCCCCTTCTTCAAATTAGACGTGGCAGATGCGGAATGAACTCCTAGAACCAGATCGGATGAAAGCAATTCAAGAGGAATTGACGGGATTCTTTCTTGATCACGTCATCAGTAAAACCGGAGAATACCATGTGGAAATTGATTTCAAATGCTAGCTAGGGGTTTGTAATTATAAGAGATCTTATACATATTGTACATGTATGTAGCCAGTAGCGTCGGATACATGATACGAAAACTTGTTGTTCGACCAACCTCTCGGAGAAGGAGAGGTCGATCGATCACTTCTCTTGGTATGCATGACGAACTTCTGTACTGAATGGTTCTCTCGATCACTTATGTATATATAGTACGTAGCGTCCAAGCACGGACATAAGAGAGGACACTTCTCTCTATTAATTAGCTAGCTAACAGAATATATGAAACACTTAATTAAATTAACCCCCCAAAACCCCCAACCTTCCCTCCTTTCAAGAAAAAAACACAAAAACCCCAGCAACTGGAATGCTGACGCGTGGATGCATTTTGGTCCCGGTAGGTGCCACCAACCGGGACCAAAGGCCCCCTCACTGGGGTGGGCGCACAGAGCCACGTGGAGGCACATTGGTCCCGGTTCTGGATTGAACCGGGACTAATGGGTGGAGGTATTAGTAACAACCCATTAGTCCAGGTTCATGAACCGGGACTAAAGGCCCTTACGAACAGGGACTAATGGGTGGTTTTCTACTAGTGTAGTGGCGCACCACTAGTGCGCCATTAGTAGGCAAAACTGATGCGCCACTTGTAGGCCTTTTCCTAGTAGTGTACGGGCTTCGTGTGGCTGCGCCAGAAGAAGGCGCTCACGCACACCTTCAAGCAGATCGGGAGGCTGGTCTCGTACGCCACCAAGGTGACGGCCTTCGTCCAGGACCGCAAGATGAAGGGCATCACAGGGGTCAAGAGCAAGGAGCTCCTCATCTGGGTCACTGTCTGTGACATGTACATCGATAGGAATGACCACTCAAAGATCACGTTCAAACGCCCACAGGACTGGGAAGGACCTTCCCCGTCTCCGCCTACGGAAAGGAGGATGACAACAAGCACGACGTGGCCAAATAAGAAACCACGGCCGGCATAAAGAGTCTTTTCTTTATGGGCAGTGATCCGCGCCGGTCGACCGGCGCAAGGCTTCCGTCGGTCGCAGGTACATCATTTGATTGGACAACGAACGGTCGTTAGATTAAAAAGCTCTTCTCCCCCGAGTCAACTCTCGTCTTCTTCCCTCCGCTATCGATACACACCCACAGCACCAGCCCTCACTGGCACCACCAGCCCCCGCAAACACCTCGAGCGCGCACGTCTCCAGCCGCGACCGCAAGCGCCGTGGGTCGTCCCACTCCCAGCCATGGCACCTCGTTGTGCGCTTGCAACCTCGTGGTTGCCTTGCCATGAGTCCATGACTGCCTCATCTTCCATCTCCAGGCTGTGGGATGCGTTGCTACTCCAGCAGTGCGTTCCTAGCAGCGGTCGGCAACGGTTGCAGGACGCAGCCCCATGGTTGCAGCCATCGGGTTGTGCTGCCCCATCACACGAGCGGTGCCGTCCGCTGCTCCTCGCCGTTGTTTCCTGGGATTTAGCTTCGCTCATCAAAATCATTGTAGCAAAATAAAAGGTTGGATGTAGCTTTTCTGGTGCCGATTGCAGCTCAGCACGGCGTAGCTCGTCGTCGTCTCAGCACTACTTCATTGGCTGAAGCAAAAAAGGACACCGGTTCCAGCTTTCGTCGGCAATTGTTCCAGCATCCGTGTTGCGTGGTTGTAGCTCCGTTAGTAACCAGTTTCGGTAAAAAAAAGGTCTGCCGGTCGAGCACCATGCAGCTCCCCTTGTGATAGATGTAGCAAATTTCGAACCTGTAGTAGCAAAAGCTGATGATGGTTCCAGCAAAAGGGGGCGCCACTGTGGTGTCATTGCTCGTGAGTGCAGCTCCGGTGGTTGGTGTGTCTCCGCATCCGTTGTAGCATATCAGGATGCTGGTTGTAGGTTTTCTTATCTCTGGTTCCAGCTTTCGCCGGTGCATTGTGGTCGGTTGTAGCTTTCTACTCTTCGGTTGCAGCTTTCGCCAAAGACGGTTGTAGCTTCCGCCGCCGCCGGTTGTAGCACTACCCCCATCTCGTTTCACAGTGCCGTTTTGGTTGAAGCGAAAAAAAGAGGTCGTCACTCGCAGCGCTGCCGCTGGCTGCAGAAGCCCGGCGAGGAAGCATGGAGTAGCAGCGAGGCTGGCCGTTGTGGCAGCGGTGATGATGGGCGTACAAACGGCGGTCCTGGTGGGGGATAGAGATAGAGGAGGGGAAGAGATCAAGCTCAAATGTGTCGCGTCCATGGCAGTTCGAGAAGAGGGGCTCGCCGGCAACGACGAAGCGACAAAGTTGGGCGCCAAGCATGTCGTGGAGGTGCGTTCGTTAGCGATAGATGGTGGGAAAAGAAAAAGGAGATACGGAGAGGCAGCGAGCCAAGGAGGAAGACAAACACGAAGAAAGGATAAGGTGGGCATCGAGGCGAGCGAGCGGTTGCGACCGGCCGAACGCTTGGCCGGTCGACCATGCGTAATCGTTTACCTTTCTTTATTGCGGGCATACAGAGTTTGACACTATGATGAATACTACATGTACTTATTTTCTATATATATGAATTGTTTTAGTAAAGTGAGATTACACTACTTTGGTATTTTGCCGGATTTTATACCGCGGTCGATGAGAAATGTCCGCTCGCTTTGCATGGCTCATTAAATCATAGTAAATCTTGTCATTCATGCCAAAGGACAACTCTAATGCGCCGATCTAAACGGACATAGATTTGACCCGCTATTTATCCGTTTGGGATGGTTGGAGATGCGCCGTAAGGCCGCATCTAAGGACCAACGTCCTGGAGCCGCAATCGTCGCCATTACTAACCAAAGCCACGTCCAGCAGAAGCCCCTTTTGTGCCGCCACAAACGCCGTCACCCCATGTAGCCCGCCCGGGCACCGCCAGGGGACAACTAGACCAAATAGTAGGCTTTCTTTTCGTGGTTTCTTCCCGGGGCTCTTAAATCATTGAATTCATAGGCATAGGGGCGTCCTAGGTAGTGGTTCATTCAATAAGAAAGAAAGACAGGAGGGAAGGATTCCTCGTGTAGGGCTAATTCATTCTGGAAAAATAGGGAAAAGTGCCAAGAGCCGCCGTTGAGCCTGCTCTCAACCCCGCCACCAGTCACCACAAGGACCAGAGTTGCCGCCATAAAGCACACACTTGTTGCCGACGGGATCCTTTGGCGGGGGCCGAGGGGAAGGGTGTGGGGGGGGGGGGGGCAGGGTGTTGTAGACATAATCGGTGGCTGCCCTTCGTGTCGCTCATGGAGGCGACACGGTGGTCTTGTGCACAAGAATATGGAAATCACCAGTCGCCGATGCATGTTGGGCACCACACTTGTCCACCTCAGCAACACGAGGTTCTACGTGGTTCGGTGAAGATGCAAAAAGGAAAACAATGACTTTGGTCTTTGGGTGGAAGGGTAAGGAAACAAGGGAGTACGTCCCACCGGCACGGGTTCGTGCTCTTCATGACCATATTGCACATCAAGTATGACGAGGAGAGGCAGCTGCGGTTCCGTTTGCACCGGTTCAACAACTTCTTTTCTTCAAGTCTTTCCTTGTACAAAGTGAAAGTCTATGTCAATCTGTTTGGTTCTAACACGAAACAGGGTTAGCAGACGGATAGGTAGCACCCAGGTTATCACACCATAAACAGGAAGTGTGTTGTTGCTTTATTCCCAATTCTTCAAGGAAAGACTCCAAGCAAATGATCTTAACAGTACACTAACAGGGACACCCCTTATCAGATTTTATTACTACCAGCATTCACGCCAAAGTAAACTCGCAAATACTTACCCTAGATAGCTGCAGCATCCAGAGAAAATTTGAACAGTGCTACTCCCTCTCTTTCAGTTTACAAGGTGTGCGCGTACCCTACATCGTCAATTTGACCAACCTAATAGAAGTCATATATTACAAAAAACATACCATTGTAAACTTTAGATTTTATATTTTCAAACGGTACAATTTTTTTTGTTATATAGTTTATATTACGGTGATAAAATTGACAACCTAGGTATACGCGCAGGACATGTAAATTGAAACAGAGGGAGTAATAACCTTCAACTTGTGGGGTGCTGCAATATTGAATGCTACTCGTGTGCAGACATAGGCAGCCCACCGGCCTCGCCAAATTGCAGGTGTTAGGCCTCCTCTGATACATTGGTGCTAAGGTGGGGTGCTAAATGCATTAAAAAGCTTAGCAACTATTGATGCGGAGCATCTTACGGTCATCACCATGTCAAGAGTCCGTTTGGTAAGTGACACGTGCGACCTCTACTTCTCATACATAAAGGTGAATCTTCTCCTTTACACCTGTTCACTTGACCCCTTCGAGGATGGTATACTACTTGACACTTCTCCCGTGTGCATGCATAGGTATTGTTGGAGCTTCACGGATGTAGAGGAGGAGTGCAAGCGCCAAGGAACCACTACACCATCCGCAAGGGGAGCCTGGAGGCGAAGACAGAAGAAGAAGGACCTTCCAAGTCCAGAAAGGGCGGTACTACCGCCCAAAGCAAGCGGTACTACCGCTCAGACCCTCCAAGCGGTACTACCGCTCATGTGTCCGGTACTACCGCCCTGCATGTGCGCAGCCGCGGGCCTTTGGCCTTGTATCCCTCTCCCACTTACCCCTTGGTGGCTTAGACTATAAATAGACCACCTCCACCTCCTTTCTAGGGTTAGCAAAGTGATAGCTCATTTGTATGTGAGCTTTGCTCCTACCTATCTCTACTCTTGAGAGAGAGAGACCACTACTCCATTGGTGGTCAAGACCTCCATCTAGGAGAATCCTGCGGGATATCATCAAGACCCCTTCATGGGAAGATCCTTCTAGGATTCGAGCCCCCAACTCCTTTGGACTTGGGATGAACTCTACCTTGTATCTTTCTCTTTGTTGTTCATGTACCTTGGGATCTTGTGTGTTTGATTGTCTAGTGGATGTGTGATTTGGACTTGTTCTTGAGTGTTTCCCCTTGTGATTTCTCCCCATTCTTCCCCGCGTTCATCTTGTTCTTCGAGGGATCCCACTCCAAACGTGAAAGATCGTCCTACATCGGGTTAGCCCCGTATCATATGGTATCATGAGCCACGTTGATCACGTTTTTGGAGCCCCTACCCTTTGTTTTCTAGCTTGATTTTGTTGATTTCGTCCTAAATCCGAAAATCCCCACCAAAAATAGCCCCCAATTTTTTTTTGTGATTTGTTGGTTTGATGATGTTTTGTTGATTTTGATCCATGGATTTTCTTCGTTTCGAGTGGATCTAGCATCTCCCCAAGTTTCCCCACCTTCCATCCACGAAATTCGTCAAATTTTGCCACCGAAATCATCCATTTCCGCCCCAAAATCGCGCCTCGATTCGATCTGCGAAGAATCCCGACACGAGCGGTACTACTGCCCCTACGAGCGGTACTACCGCTGAGCACCACAAGCGGTACTACCCCCCCCCCCCAAGCGGTACTACCGCCCCCAGCCCAATTTCAGCCTGAAACAGTCGAAAAATCCCGACGCGAGCGGTACTACCGCCCATCACAAGCGGTACTACCGCCCCTCCCAGTTTCAGCGTTCCGAGTTTCACTGTTTTGGCCATAACTAATTCATCCGAACTCCGATTTTGACGTTCTTTAGCTCATTTTGAAGCTATTGACATACTCCATCCCACAAAAATACCACCAACACCATTTGACTCCATCAAATTTTCCAAAATTTGGCAAGTTTGCCTAGGTCTTCCACCATATCATCCGCATAGCAACCACCGACTTTGTTCCATATAGCATTAGTGGTTGCTTGAGTAGCGATTCAAGTCTCCTAAGGTGTTTCGGCTACTTAGGGACAATTTCTTCTTCATCAACCACCACCACCACTTCTGCATTGCCTAGAGCAAAACCACCACCGCTTTCCGCTACCACCATTTGACATTTGTCATTTGAGATTTTGAGTTCGCGGGTTTTCCATTTCCTAAGGTGTTTCGGCTACTTAGGGACGAGTTCCATCATCTTGGTATCTACATAAAGAACACCGCCACTCATCATCGCATAGGACGGTAACCTCGACGACACCATTGTATATTCCCTTGCAATTGCATTGATAACCATTGTCCCATTTTGCGTTACTTGCCTATCGAGACTAGCCATTTGAGTATTGCCGGCAACGTGACTTGTGCACATTAGTGATCTACACCATCCATTGCATACATACCATATCATATTGGTATCATATCTTGGTTTGTGCATTGTGCAAAAGTGGCCATATAAAAAAAGAGAAATAGCAATGAGCTTGTAAGCAAGTGCCATAGCATCGCAATATATCATATCCGATCATCTTGGATCAAACACCGGGAACCATACATACATAGGATACTTGGGATAGAAAGTTTATCCATTTTGCATATCATAGGTTGTGCACAAGTGTCATATCCGCCTATAGAGCAATCGTGCTAGCGTCTCTCTTGAGTTGTGCAACACGAGCGTTTTCCGTGGATTCCACATTTTGTGCTCATTCCTTGGTTGCACGACCCCATTTATCTCTCCATGTGTGTGTTTCCGTGTGCCACATATTGCTATTGGTCTACTTGTTTCACTTGCGAATTTGTGAATCTCTTTCAACATTATTGACTCTTGCTAACATTTTGCATCAAATTTTTGTGCCACTATCCTCACCGAGCTCTACCATAAGCTTTACTTGATAGGTGTGAGTGAGCAAGTCCGGTACCAATTCCACTATTCTTTCATCTCACATTGAGTGAAACGGGATACATCCTCAACTTTGGGAAAAGGTAACTTGGTATTGTTTATCTCATTTCCTACTCACCTTTGCTCGAGTCTTGTGATGGATAGGGAAGGCATTTCCCCTCCGGTCTACAACAACAACGACGAGTTCGATGCCACGGAAAACAACTATGACACCAAGATGAAAGCTCAAATGGAGGAGATCAAAGCCCTCATCAAGTCCTACAAGCGATCTTCCTCATCTTCGAGAAGACGCTCAAGAGCACATGCTTCCGAGCTACCATCTCCGGCAAGATCACATCGACATCGACACCATCACCACCAAGAACGTGAAGGTCAAGAGCTCTACATCTCAACAACCGCTCAATGACTTCACCATCTCCCTTGGCATCTTCGCCAAGCAACTTCATGGCATCTTCGCCTACGGACATACGGCATCTTCGACAACAAGAACCTCAAGGCTACGCTCAAGAGAAGCTCCCCAAGCTCAAGTCCGCGACTTCCCCGAGCTACTACGGCCTCGACATCGACCACGCGATTCCTTTCTATGGGACTCACGAACCCGAGGAGTACCTCGAGTGGGAGCGTTTGATGGACGACTACCTCAAGCTACATCAAGTCCCTTCCAAAGATCAAGTGAAGTGCGCCACAAGAAACTTCCACGACTACGCATTGGCATGGTGGCTTCACACACCTTCGGAGTACTACGACATGAGTTGGCCCAAGACGAAGAGAGCTTTGCAGTGAGAGTTTGTGCCTCCAACGTACACGGAACAACTTCGACACCAATTGGAGAACACCACCCAAGGATCCAAGTCCATCGACAAGTACTTCAAGGAGATGAAGATTCCCTTGCGACGAGCCGGCGTGGACGATCCCATGTCAATGAAGTTCCACTTCATGATGGGATTGCACAACAACATCTCCAAGACAAGCTTCCTCGAGAACTACAAGTCCATCGACGACTACTGCATTGGTGATCTCAAGGCGGAACAAGAACTCATGAAGGCTAAGGCTTCTCCACCCCAAGCAAACTTCACGGTGACCAAGCTCTACGACAAGCATGAGGCTAGTACCACCAAGATGTCCAAGCCCAAAGAGCTCCAAGACGATGCTCCCAAGTTCGACTTCACCGCCATCCCTCTTTGTGGCATTGATGATGCCAAGTCTACCTTGACTCTCTTTCAAGATGGTGCAGCGACGAGTACGACTACGGAGAACTTCAAGGACCAAGCTTTGGAGGCGAGCGACAAGGTGGCGAGCAAGGACGATGCTTCCATCTTAGGAGGCGAGAGTGATGATGTGCCATCTTCGGCCTTCATCCACGACAATGACGAGATGATCGAGCATGGGATTTTCCCTTTGGTCATGGAGGAGAGTGATGATGTGCCATCTTCGGCCTTCATCCATGGTGACGACGATGAGATGGTTGAGCATGGGATTTTCCCTTCGACCACGGCAACGTATGATGACTTGAGTGATTTTTTCCACCATATTGAGAGTGAGAGTGACTTCACCACTATCCCCATATATGACGAGTTGCCCCAATTCCCATGTGAGGAGAGCCACAACCCCCACCACTTGAGTGAGATGAGTGACTCCACCATATGTGACTTTGAGTGCACCTACTTTGAGGGAGTGATCGAACCACCACATAGAGAGAGTGAGATAGTTGATAGGTCATGTGAGGCCACTTTCAACACTAACGACTTGACCTCTACCTCTATTGTGTCTTCTCATTTGGTGCTAGGTCCCATTTATGATGACGCGCCGATCCTCGATGACTTCATCCTCCCTTTGGACAAGACGATGGCCATGGTGGAATATGATGCACCCCCCACATGGTTCCATCAAGATGAAGATGACCACCATTTGGTCTTTCCCACCTCACCTACACCACTTGACTAGAATGACAAAGGTAACAAAGGTGACGGTGATGCTCTAGTCCCACTAGTGGACATTCTTGAGATTGATTGCTTGCATGATGTTGATCCACCTAGTACCATGCTTCATGCTAGTATGATTTCCCGATGTGATGATTTTCCCATTTATGATGAATATGATGATTCTCATGTGGAGTCTATTAGTTGTGATGCCTTGTTACATAGGATTTCTTGTGACAAATATTTAGGTCACATCATGTTTGATAATCCGCTTGACTTGTCATATGCTATGCATGAGATATACCATATGTCTTATTTGCAATCTCTTCATAGTGACTATGCATATGCCATTAAAATAAACCCAATTTGCACATATGGCATAGATGACAAGCCCATGGTTATTGGCATTTGGTTTTCTTGTGATTATATTGATATGCTCCCTTTGCATCATTTATCTAATATGCCATGCCATGACCACCTAGCTTCGGATATGCATTGTTTTGGATGTTGTCCATTTTCTCCATATGATATTTCTGCTATTGCACATGAGGAGGCCCCCATAGTTTCCTCGTGCATTTTAGGAGATTTTGATCCATCCCATTCATTGTATGATCCCCATACTTGTGTGCACCATATGCTCCCCACGAATAAATATGCTATTGACATGCCATATACTTGCATTCTCAATTTGTGTCCCCATCGTGACATACACAATAACCATTCTTTCATGATGGATGACATGTTCTTATACCATGCATCAAATTTCTTTGAGCATTTCTTATCTTGTGCTAACTCACACGTGCACATACACATCATGATGGATGATGTGTACATTTTCCACGCGCACAATTTCTTTGGTTTGTGTCTCTTTTGTGTAGGTACCCATGAATACTTGTCAACCTCGCAATCCCACGAGTTGACAAAACGAGCTCTAGAGAGCAATGATGATTTGGGATCCCATGGACTGTCTTTCCCACCGCTCTCTTCGCGCAAAGACTTCGCGCATTCCTTCTACATGGCCCTGACTAGGCTATGGGTTGTTGCCCATTACATACCCTTTGCCCGTCTTGCCATGTTCACTTTGCATGATATGCTCATTACTATGCCTTTGCCATGCATTTGTGACCCATGATTTGCTTTACACATGACAACTGATTCTAGTACTTGTATGTGTATTTGCAAGCTTGGTGGAGATATCACTTGTTATTGCCATGTTCTATTCATGACCCATTCCTATGATGATACTTTCATCTTGCTTTGTGTCCGTGCTTGCGATATGTCATGTGCATTGTCTATTCCTAGTATTTTCTCACATGACATGATTGCCATGTTTTACTCTAGTGTGTTGCATCTTCACTCCACTAGTTTGCATGACTTGATCTCTATGCTTGCTCATGTTGCATCACCCATGATTCATACTTGCTCATCTCATGCGGTTGATGACAAACATCTATATGCTTTGCACATGATTCATATTGCTTCTTGTCATATATCTCCATGTGTTGCCTCTCCCATGCTAAATGACTTGCCATGTATGGAGTGCAACAATGCTCTTAATCTTGCTCATGAGATTTCCCCCATAGCATTCTCGCATATATTTGGAGATTTTGACATATTCCTTGTGAAGCATGCTTGTCTTCCCTCTTTGCACCATATACCTAGTGCCATGAATATAGCCATTGTTGCATCATATTATTCATGCACTTGTGCTTCTAATGGTTATGTTCAAGAGAAGAGAACCATCATGATGGATGATGTGTTTATCTACCATGCGCATACGTTCTTTGCCTTGTTTTGTGCATGTGTAGGATACTTGGACTTTGTGTCGACTTCCACTTCACGTGAGTTGACCATTCGAGCTCTTGAGAGCGAGCCTCATACATTCTACCACGACTCGCTTCTACACCACATTTCCTACCACTTCAGCATTGTGAAGAATGCACAAGGGCACGCTTTCAAGGTGACATCCTTCTTGAGCTTGGATATTGTGGATCATACTTCATGTGTTGCTTGCACCATTTGTACGCATGTTCGAGATATTGCTTGCACCCATGATAACCACATTTCCATGCTTCATGATATATATACCTTGTGTGTTGCATCCAATTCTTGGACTACTTGCTACTATCATATGGTTGGTTGCACCAAGATCATTTCTTCACATATGCCATGTTCCTTTGCTTGTCATATGATTCACTTGATTGCCTCACACATGATGAACAATTGCTCTTTCTATTGTGTTGACTGCCACACTATATTCACTACACCCTATGCACATTATGCTTGGATTGTCTTGCACTTGACCCATGTGTTTAGATATCTCATTTTCTTTGGTGTTGTGAATGCTTCTTAGGCCTACCATCGACCATTTGTCGAGCGCTTTATGCATGATTGCTATGACCTTGAGGTAGATGCTTATTCCCTTGTCAAACTTATTTGCATCTCTACCTCACAATTGCATACTTGTCCCCATGATATCTTTGCTTGTGCTAGATTAATATGCTTACATGTCATGTCACAATCCTTTGTCACACCCTATGCTATGCTTGAGGACGAAATTTTTTTGGTGAATCACCTCTTGAATGCTTGGTTTTGCACTAACGCTAACCACATTTGTTTTTCCGAGTGTTTGTTCTATTTCCTCCTTTTGAAGGAATCACAAAACGGTGTGACATTGGCGAGTGCCCATTTCGAGCTACTAGACGATGAGTGCTTGGTGATCGACCACTTCTACATGGCACCGCCATGTCTTTCCCATGGTGATTTGGTTTTCGATCCGAGGTCAGATCTTTTCCAAGGGGGAGGGGATGATGCGGAGCATCCTACGGTCATCACCATGTCAAGAGTCCGTTTGGCAAGTGACGCGTGCGACCTCTACTTCTCATACATAAAGGTGAATCTTCTTCTTTACACGTGTTCACTTGACCCCTTCGAGGATGGTATACTACTTGACACTTCTCCCGTGTGCATGCATAGGTATTGTTGGAGCTTCACGGATGTCGAGGAGGAGTGCAAGCACCAAGGAACCACTACACCATCCGCGAGGGAAGCCTGCAGGCGAAGACGGAAGAAGAAGGACCTGCCAAGTCCAGAAAGGGCGGTACTACCGCCCAAAGCAAGCGGTACTACCGCTTAGACCCTCCAAGCGGTACTAACGCTCATGTGTCCGGTACTACCGCCCTGCCTGTGCGCAGCCGCGGGCCTTTGGCCTTGTATCCCTCTCCCACTTACCCCTTCGTGGCTTAGACTATAAATAGACCACCTCCACCTCCTTTCTAGGGTTAGCAAAGTGATAGCTCATTTGTATGTGAGCTTTGCTCCTACCTATCTCTACTCTTGAGAGAGAGAGACCACTACTCCATTGGAGGTCAAGACCTCCATCTAGGAGAAGATCTTGCGGGATATCATCAAGACCCCTTCATGGGAAGATCCTTCTAGGACTCAAGCCCCCAACTCCTTTGGACTTGGGATGAACTCTACCTTGTATCTTTCTCTTTGTTGTTCATGTACCTTGTGGATCTTGTGTGTTTGATTGTCTAGTGGATGTGTGATTTGGACTTGTTCTTGACTGTTTCCCCTTGTGATTTCTCCCCGTTGTTCCCCGTGTTCATCTTGTTCTTCGAGGGATCCCACTCCAAACGTGAAAGATCGGCCTACATCGGGTTAGCCCCGTATCAACTACTCTCTCCAATGCATTGGTGCTCCACTTTTGTAGCTAAGCCTGCTTCATTTAATGTTTTAACACGAAAACACCTTCATGCATTGGTTGATTGTCATTTTGCATAGGTCCATGTGCTTAGCATCATTTCCTCATGGAGTCACCAATGCTCGCTCTCCTCTTTAATTGCTCTGCCACATCACATTTTTGCCCATGTGGCACCCTTATGGTTGGTTGCACGCTGCTACTCTATGCACCATCTAGCAGCGTGCATGCTGTCCTATACGCCGCCCAATTAGCTCGTGGTCCCCGCTCTCTGACACAAAGTGTACAGATACCCTTAGCAGGGATAACATAAATAGTTATTTTGAGAAAATTTGGGCAGATAGTATGTGTCAATGTGTTGGCTTACTAATTTATTTACCGTGGGATCTAACTTACTAATTTGCATGCGGAAAAGATGAAGAAGAAGAGAAAAAGAACTTATGTAATAACTAAAGAGGTTCACCATCAAGTTTTTCTTGACAAAATGTTCATCATCTTTTTCCTAAAAAGGTCCAGCAAATTGCTGGCTTGATTCAGCTTTAGCGGAAAGCATCAGAAGAACAACATGGTGAAGATCGAAGATCAAAGAAAAGGAAAACAACAGGATTAGCAGAAGAACAACACTCCATACAATCCACAACCAACACAACATAGCACCAACTCCGGCGGAGAACTACGAAGAAACTAGGCAAGGTTGGCGCCACTAAAGGTCACCGAATGAACCACATGTCCCGCGTCATCGTATTACCATCGGTGCCCCGCCACGCGTCTTCGGCTTCACTACGACAAACGGCAGGCACAAACCCACTGACACGTTGGAGAAGAACCGACTACCACGACCAATGTCATGCCTCCGACATTGCTCACCGCCTTCATTGTTGCCACAAAAGCCACTGTGTACGTCCAGCCGTAGGAAGCACAAATGAGATCAATGTCTTCATGACGGTTCCCTAAATAGGGGAGCGACGTTGAAGCCGACGCCAACGCCCTCCCCTGCAGCAGGATCTGGGCTTTCACCCAAAGAACTTGATTCGGACGACGAAGGGGCCTTCCCAAGCAGGAGCAAGCTTGTGTGGTTTCTGCTGGTCCACTCGAAGAACCAAGTCTCCTTCCTGAAATGCCCGACCCCTTACGTTTCTGGCATGGAAACGACACAGGTCTTGTTGATAAATGGCCGACCGAATCAAGGCCATTTCTCTTTCCTCTTCTAGAAGATCAACTGTGTCTTGCCGAGCCCGTTCCGCTTCTTCTTCTGAGAAAAGTTCGACTCGAGGTGCATTGTGAAGCAAATCACTTGGGAGTACAGCTTCAGCTCCATAGATCAAGAAGAACAGAGTCTGTCCAGTCGACCTATTGGGAGTGGCCCTCGATCCCCAAAGTACTGATGGAAGTTCGTCGACCCAGGCCCCTGCTGCATGCTTGAGGTCACGCATCAACCGGGGTTTCAGTCCTTTGAGAATCAATCCATTTTCTCTTCCCGCCTGCCCATTTGACCGAGGATGGGCGACTGAAGCGTAGTCGGCCCTCATGCCTTGTGAAGCGCAGAAAGCTCTGAATTCGTCAGAATCGAAGTTCGACCCATTATCAGTGACAATGTTGTGCGGAACACCATATCTGAATGTCAACTCTCTAATGAAACTTATAGCCGTACTTGCTTCAAGGTTTTTAATGGGCTTGGCTTCAATCCATTTGGTAAACTTGTCGACTGCCACCAGCACATGGGTGAATCCACTCTTGCCAGTCCTCAGAGGTCCAACCATATCCAATCCCCATACAGCGAAAGGCCAGACTAGTGGAATGGTCTTCAAAGCTGACCCGGGCTTATGGGACATGTTGGAGTAAAACTGACAGCCTTCACATTTGTCTACTATTTCTTTCGCCATCTCGTTGGCATGTGGCCAGTAAAATCCGGCTCGGTATGCTTTGGCCACGATGGTCCGAGAGGACGCATGGTGACCACAGGTCCCCGAGTGAATATCATCGAGGATCATTCGGCCTTTTTCTGGCGTGATGAATTTCTGGCAGACTCCCATTACACTTTCTCTGAACAACTGACCTTTAATCACAGTATAGACTTTAGATTGTCGGACGATCTGTCGAGCCTCTTCTTCATCCTCTGGAAGTTCTTTCCTAAGAATGTATGCAACGTATGGTATTGTCCAGTCGGGAGTGACGACCAAAACCTCCATGACTAAGTCGACCACGGCTGGGATTTCGACTTCAGTCGGATCTGTGGCACTCTTAGGCTGTGGGGGCTCTTCAGTCAAAGGATCTTCCTGAACTAAAGGTGAATGAATATGCTCCAAAAATACATTGCTGGGAATGGTCTCTCTTCCTATCTTTGCCAATTCATCTGCAGCTTGATTTTTCAGTCGGGGTATATGGTGAAGCTCCAACCCTTCAAACTTCTTTTCTAGATTTCTTACTGCGTTGCAATAACCAGTCATGGCTGGGCTCCTGACATCCCACTCTTTCATCACTTGATTAACCACCAAATCCGAGTCACTGTAAACCATAAGGAGACGGACGCCGAGTGAAATGGCCATACGCAACCCGTATAAAAGTGTTTCATATTCGGCTTCATTGTTGGAGGAATCAAAATGAATCTGGAGAACATAGCTAAGCTTGTCTCCACGGGGATACCCCAGCACCGGAACCATTCAGCATCTTGGAGCCATCGAAGAGCATGGTCCAATGCTCCGAGTGAACTTGAGTCGGCAATTGCTGCTCAATCCACTCAGCAAGGAAATCTGCAATTGCTTGGGACTTGATAGCCTTCTATGCCTCGAACTTAATATCCAATGGAAGGAGTTCAATCGCCCATTTTGCCACTCGACCAGTTGCTTCTCTGTTGTTCAGGATTTTAGATAATGGTGCATCATTGACGACTGTAATGGAATGATCAGAGAAATAGTGTGCAAACTTCTCCATGGTCATGTAGATTCCATAGACAAGCCTCTGAAAATAGGGATATCTCTGCTTGGATGGAGTCAAAACTTCAGAGAGATAATACACTGGGCGTTGAACTTTGTAAGCTTTTCCTTCTTCTTCCTGCTCGACCGTGAGTACTGTACTGACAACATGTCCAGTGGCTGCAATGTAAAGTAGTAAAGGCTCTTTGATGATTGGCGCAACAAGCACCGACTGGGTGGAAAGCAGGGTTTTGAGCTCTGCAAACGCTGCGTCAGCTTCGTCAGTCCACTCGAACTTATCAGATTTCTTCATCCATCGGTAAAGAGGTAAGGCCTTTTCACCGAGACGAGAAATGAATAGACTCAAGGCGGCCAAACAACCAGTAAGCTTCTGAACGTCATGCACACGCACAGGGCATTTTATTCGGAGGATGGTATCAACTTTTTCTAGATTTGTGTCGATCCCTTGTTCGGAAACGAGGAAAGCGAGTAATTTTCCACCTGGGACTCCGAATGTGCACTTTCACGGATTAAGCTTGATATCATACCTTCTCAGGTTGGCAAAGGTTTCTGCCAGGTCAGTCAGCAGGTCGGAACCTTTCCGTGACTTGACCACAATGTCATCCATGTATGCTTCCACATTCCGACTGATTTGAGTGAGCAGGCACTTCTGAATCATCCTCATGAATGTGGCGCCGGCATTTTTAAGACCAAATGGCATGGTGACATAGCAAAAGCACCCGAATGGGGTGATGAAAGATGTTTTTATTTCAACGGGACCATACAGTCGGATCTGATGATACCCGGAATATGCATCTAGAAAAGACAAGCGCTCACACCCCGCAGTCGAGTCAACAATCTGATCAATGCGGGGGAGAGGGAAATGATCTTTGGGGCAGGCCCGATTGATATGCTTGAAGTCGATGCACATACAAAATGAATCGTCTTTCTTAGGGACCATGACCACATTGGCAAGCCACTCGGAGTGGTAGATCTCTCGGATGAACTCTGCTGCTAGGAGCCGAGACACTTCCTCGCCAATTGCTTTTCTCTTCTAGACGCCGAACCACCAAAGATGCTCTTTGATAGGTTTTACTTTGGGATCGACGTGCAAACGGTGCTCAGCCAGTCCTCTGGGTAAAACCGGCATGTCGGAAGGTTTCCATGCAAAGATGTCCCAGTTCTCACGTAGGAACTGGATGAGCGCTTCTTCCTATTTGCTGTCGAGCGTCGTTGAGATATGAGTCGGTGCAGCATTGGGATCGGTCGGGTGAATATGAATCGGCTTCGTTTCCCCAGATGACTGAAACACAGAATCTATGGCGGGCTTCTTAGCTCGGAGCAAATCACTTGGGTCTGCATTCTTCTGATATTCTTGAAATTCAACTGCTGCCATTTGTGCATCGGCAATTTTGGAACCCTTCTGGAAGCATTCCTCTGCTTTCTGCCGATTTCCAGTGACTGTGATTACAAATTCGGGGCCAGGCATCTTCAGCTTGAGGTACACGTAACATGGTCGAGCCATAAAACGCGCATAGGTAGGCCGACCCAGAATGGCATGATAAGCACTCTGGAAATCCACAACTTCAAATGTCAACTTTTCCTTACGGTAATTCTTGGAATCATCGAAAACCACGTCAAGGGTGATATAGCCGAGTTATTCAGCTTTCTTTCCAGGGATAACGCCATGAAAACTCATATTGCACTCGCTAAGTTTGGACATCGAAAGGCCCATCCCCTTCAAGGTTTCAGCATAATGGATATTCAGGCCGCTACCACCATCCATTAGCACTCTGGTCAGCCGAGTGCCTTCGACCACTGGGTCGACCACAAACGCTTGCCTCCTAGGGGTGGCTATACGCGTCGGGTGATCAGATTAGTCAAATGTGATGGCTGTTTGCGACCATTTCAGATATGTGGTCGTCATCGCCGGAGCAACCATATTTACTTCCCCGTTGATGACTTTTAATCGACTTTTGCTCTCAACATCAGCAAAAATCATCAGGGTGGAATTGACTTTGGGATAACCATTGTCTTCCTCTTCATCCTCGTCTTTGTCCGACTCTCTTTCCTTCTCACTGGGCTTTTTCTCTCGGAACTGCTGGATCAGGAGCCGACATTGCCGAGTGGTGTGTTTAGGGTCAATCAGATTACCCTCTTCACCCTTCTTCGTATGAATGTGACATGATAAATCTAGCACATCATTTCCTGCTTGATCTTTTACCTTCTTAGGGGTCCAGGGCCCCTTAGGTTTTCCTTTAAATGTTCCTTGACTCACTCCCGCAATTTCGCCGGGTGCTGCAGGCTCGGCCTTACGCTTCTGTTTCCGATTGGAATTACCCCCGTTGGCGTCTTGACCGACTGGTTTACCCTTTCCGCTGCAGAGTCGATCCTCTTCTTTCCCGTTAGCGTACCGGGTGGCTATTTCCATCATCCAGTCACAGTCTATATTTAACGCCTTCCTTGAAGGCACACACTGCTTGATGCTCAGATACATTTTCCACTGTGTGGTGCAAAGTGGTCCACCTCTGAATGAAATCTCTTAAAGTCTCACTCGGTTTCTGCACACAGTGCTGCAACTCTGTCAACCCTGCTGGCCGCTTACAAGTGCCTTCAAAAGTTCTGACGAACACTCGAGCAAGTTCTTCCCAACTGTATATACCGTCTGGGGCTAACTAAGTCAACCACGCTCTGGCAGACCCTTCCAACATTAGAGGAAGATGCTTCATTGCCACTTCATCATTTCCGCCACCGGTCTTAAGAGCCACTCGGTAATCCTCAAGCCAAGTTTCAAGCTTGGACTCTCCAGTGAACTTGCTGAATCCAGTCGCCAACATGAACTCTGTTGGCCCTGCTGAAACACTCTGGACCCGAAACATGAACTCTGCTGCTAGTCGGACGATCCCTACCAAGGTCTTCCCTATGCGCTCTGTTCCGGTCGACTAGACCTTGAACGAGGATAAATCTTGCATCAAAGCCTGGCTCTCTTGGGTCGACTCGTGCTCTGCGCTCGTCACTGTGACAGCGTCTATCATCATACTGCCGAGGCACATAAGATGAACTCCTCGTAGGAGGCGTAGGCACTCGACGACGATTTTCACGGTCGAATCGGTGATCATACTGCTCACGGCCTTCACGCCGCAGGGGAGATCTTGGACTGTGGGCCGACTGGACAGTATCCGCTACCACAGATCTGCTATGAATCCTATTCCGCGACTAAGACACTGCTATGTTCTGTTCACCCGCTCCCCGGAGTAAGGCCCGGATCTGCATCAAACCCCTGCCAGCCTCTGACTGGGAAGGTTGAATGGACACTGCTATTCGGGCTGCAGCTGTGAGATTCTGAATCGGAGTGCGGTATACCTTACGTGGAGGCGGGAAAAGCTGTCGTCGACTGGACTCAGGGATCCGCTCCCGAGCACGCTCGTCGAGTGCGTGCTGGAGGTTCTCCACTCGAGTGTGGTCTGCCAAATTAGCCAAGCGCACCTCTTCCAAGGCCCGAGCCTCGGGGGTTTCTCCAACGGTGGGTGTGTGGAGTGCATCCATGTTGCGGCGACGAAGTTCTTCCCTCTGTTGTGAATAGAGGGCTTCGGGATGGTACTCCTCGTGGACGCATGATGGATCGCCGCCACCATCTCTACCGTCATCACGGCGGAAACCAGGCAGACTAAGGGGTTCGTCGACCATCAAGACTTCATCCACAGGGTCGCTGCTATCGCACTCTGAAGCGGTCTCGACGGAGCCAGTCGACAGATCGAATAGGCCGTGGAGAGTTTTGCATGGCTTTATTGCCGCGACTTGATGGGTGGCCGAATGTCGAGCCACCGCGTGTTTCACCCACTGCTGAAGTCGCGACCAACTGGATCGCTTGCAGCGGCGAACAGCATGGAGAGAAGACATCATAGGAGCCGACCGATACTGGGTCGACGGCTGTCGGAGAAGAACGCCATGACGCACGCGTGAAAGTGCGTCGCCCCTTGGACGGGGAGCGCCTCGACGTCCAGGGGAGCTTCCTGAAGCCAAGCGGAATCGTCGGCGATGAAAACGAGCGCGGCGAGACGGATCTCGCGGCCTTCAACCAATGCACCGCCAGAAACCATGATGATGGGGATCGAAAACATTGCAGCTTCACCAACAAGTCGCTAAGACACCCGCCCCAAGGTGGGCGCCAACTGTCGTAGTACTAAGACTGGCGGTAAGAATAGGGGGTACGTAGGAGGATGCAAGGTCCTAGCTACGGTGAGGTTGTACGCAAGCGTTTACGAGTTGAGTCCCCTCTCGGAGGAGGTAAAAGCCCCACGTCTCGGTGCCCGGAGATGGTCGACTGGATTTCAGTATATGCTTGTATGTTACAGGGGGTGGCAACCCTTGTCCAAGAGGAGGAGGGTGGCTTATATTGAGTGCGCCAGGACCCCAGCCATTCTCCATTACAAGGCGCTTAATGTAAATAAAGTAGGGGTGTTACTGATAACGCCAGTCATAAGTGTTATTAATAACCTTAAAGACTACGGAGTGAATGTCCGACCGTTGCAGTGCTGAGTGACTCCTAGTCTTCAGTAGGTCGAGTGATTCCTCATATGGTCGAGTGACAACAAGTAGGAGTCATCTTCCGAGTGATATGGTTGGTTGAGTGGATTGCACTCGACACCTTTGGTTGGGGGTTCTTCATTGCCTCTTGGACTTCTTGTCTTCTAGGGTAGTGACCTTGGGTAGGAGATATAGGTCAGGCCTATGACCCTACCCCGGGTCTGTATCCTCATCACCAGCCGCGTGTACTTCCAGGGAACAACACTAATAACTTCTACATGTGCGATTTGCATAATGTTTACTACAAAACCCCACTAAACTGGGGGTGCCAATTACATGATAATTCATGTGCACACCATTTATACTGTAGAGTTTCTAATGATTACAACCAATACTACACATCATACACTAGAAGTTTCAATCAAAATAATTGCATGATTGCCCATTCTAGAGGTATCTTCCATATATTTAAGGCTATAAAGCTATACATTGTCATACACTCCCATGATTGCATAAAACTTAATTATGCAAATTCATACATCAAAATGTGGATGTGTGTGATTTTGATCTTTCAGTTTTCTTTCTTTCTGAAACAATTTTATAAAAGTTTTATCTACCAGAATGCCTCATACATGAATGACCGTAGCATTTTTTCTAAAAACTATATTTTAAATTTAGCACAAATGTATTTTTTAAAACATTTAAACTGCATACCGGACTGTATGAAATCGTACTAGAGAACATTTGTTGAGCCTAATTAAGCAAGTATAAAAGTTTAGTACAAGACAACAACCTTGTCTCTTCCTGCTCTTCCAGCTGATGTCACTGAATCTTGTTGTGGCACTGTCTTTGGTTGTTAGTCCTTGTGTAGGCAAGTGTGGCTGTCAAACCTTGTGGAATAATTCATACATCTTATTATTCATGGTTGCAAACAGTAATCAGACATGATTAACAGTAAATAATTATTATACACTTAAAACTTCCAAAAAATCTTGCACTAAAAAATCTAATTCATTACAATCAATAACAAAATAATTTCCCAATAGATTATATGGGAAGAGGTGAACATACTAGCTACGTCTTAAACACATGGTGAACATCCATGAGTATAACATAATAATCGGATATGTTGTGGAACATACTACACAAATGTTAGTATCCCGTAAATATCTTGGTGGGCCTCCTCATGTGTTCTTGGTAGCTGCTTCAAAAAAAATTGGCACTTAAAAAAATAGAAAATGCAAATTTTGTCTGCAGAATGTGAAAGCTCCCCTTGGCAACATTGTTTGCCATTCAAGATGAAAACGTACATGTGCATAATATGGGCTCATTATCCCCTGATATAGTTCGCGCACATATATTTAAAAGTGCATATATTAATTACACAACCACAAATATGTATAATCAGATGCTTAGATATGCGCTCCCCGGTGGCCGAGGCCGTGAATCCCACAGCCCAAGCATGGTCGTTTCCGGTGGGTGGTGCGGCCCTCCTTGCTGCCCGTGCCCAGATTTCTTCTTCGATGTCGGATGGTTTCAACCGCTCGGCTTCGACGGGCGTGCTCGGGTCACTCCCGCAGATAACTTCCTCGCGCATTCACGTCACACCAGTCGCCACCCTGCATCTCATGGCACACATACCGGCTCCCGCAGCCGGTCTGACCTTCATCACGATGGGAACTTCACCGCGCACTTCACCGGCTGCATGCCCCGCACACCGTCCAGTCCAACGGCATGCAAGTGTTCCATGCGCGCTGTTCCAAGATTGGCGGTTGGAGTGGCTTGCACGCGGATTATGACACCTGCGACGTATGTGAACATGCTCTGGTTCTGGTACTTAATCCATATCCATATGCATGCAAGAGATACATGTAATTATTTTCACTAAGAATCTTAATTGCGTACATGTGAAAACATGAACCTGTGCGCGGGATCAACAATGTGTACATGTAATGCTTTCAAAAAAATATTCTCCACTCCCGCCGTAATAACCTCAACCTACACCAATCCATCGCTATGATCGTTCCCCGAAGCATCCGTCGACTATGTGCTCCCCCAAGTTGTATATAACATCTCCCTTCCCTGCACCGGCCGATTGCATCTCTTCGCAGTTTGCTACATGGGGAAAGATTTGCTCACGCGTGGCACCGGTTCCTCGTCCGGGAAAAAGAGGTTGAGCGCCAGTGGTGATGGCGATGACGAGGAGCCCGTCTAGGCGACATCTTAGCCATGTAAAGCTCCCTGTACTCACCACAACGAAAACACAACGTGGCTATCAACCGACGAGTTTCTTCTATCGCTAGTTTACGCCGGGACGTTCCGTCGAGAGATCAGTCGACCCGGTCCTAGGGCTAGTGAAATCCCAGGTTCACGTACGTTACGTGCATGCAAAATCGATCGAGCTGCTAGCTTGCTTGCTAGCTAGCTTTGTTGCACGTACACATTGTAGCTCCTGGTGAATTGATCTAGGGATCAAAAGCCAACAATGGCATCATGCATGGTTGGTCGCTTGTTCACATCTGGGTCAGAACACCTGAGGCCCTGGCCAACCACATGCTCCATCTGCTTCTTATCGAAGACACCACGTAACCTGGCATCCGCAGCAGCCTCCACCTAGGGCTCGCTTCACCTATATAGCTCCCAGACTTTTTCTCTGGACATGTCTGCGTGCAATGTCCAGTAGGACGATTCCGAAGCTGTAGACGTCGGTGATGGGTCGTCCCAAATAGATTGTGTTATGTAATTTCCTCTTTTTATTTAGAAGTGATGCAAAAAGGGCAGCACTGCAGTATGATCCTTACTTTATATTCATTGGACAGGACACCCTCTACGCTTGTTCATCAATCCCTCTCGTCAGACATCTTCTATCATGCCAGTTATAGCGTCCCTCTATGTAATTTCACCGACATCGAGAACATTGTGCCGATGCACTACACGTTCATCTCCATCTAACATGCCTCCCTTGCCCCATATCTCTCCTCCACATGGACCCAACTTATGAAAAAACGCGACATCACGTCGTGAATATATCGTCTTTTTTTGTATATAATTTTAACATGTACTTGCGTCCATAGAACATGATAATATCATAGACCCGGATACTGAATGATTACTTCGGGGTTAGGAAATATTATTCCGTAACTAGATGTTAATAAATTTGACTTCTAATGATGCCAAAAAACTACGTCATGGTGCTCAGTATGTAAAAATTGAGATTGTCTACTTCGGCGAGGGAGAAATATACTCTAGGCCACTCCGTGTTACGGTGTCCCACATTCTGTTAGTCACGGAGATAACAGAATATGGAAACGAGAATAGAGTACAAAATTGCTAACAAGGATAACTAATTTTAGTCACCATGCAATGGATCATAGTGGTACCTTGAAAGTCTTGCCTCGGGTTTTGTAATGTATCATGAAGCAAAGCAAATTGTAGTTCAGAAAAAAAGATTCACTCAATAATGATCTTTCATTCTATGTGAGGATTATTATGGATGTTTAGATCTCGCTAATAATTATTGACTGGGAGGTGTCTCGGAGATGTCTTGCACATTCTCGAACATACAGGGCGACTAGCAACATGTAGGAGTACCGTGAGATAATAGTAAATGAGAGAGAATAGTTTTGAAAGTGATCCATGTGATCTGGAAAGTGTACTGGAGGTCCCGGGATCCGCTAGTGTCCCAAAGGGCCCGAGTTGTTTTGGAAGAAGACATAATCTTCTGGAAGGGTCTGCAAGGTTTTGAAAACTTCCAAAACATTCCGGCAAGGTAAGCTGGACTACATTTACTCAAGCGTGCCAAAAAAAATCAAATGATAAAACTGGGGTAATTTTCCACTAAAATCTGGAAAAGAAAATGTTAAACTTTCAAACTATTTAAAAAGAACTGCAAAAACGTCTTCTTTTTTGGCAACACAGGTAGTATCTCAGGGTGAGATTGGTGGTAATGTCAAAATGTGGGCAAGGAAAAAAGACCTGAAACAAGATAAATTAGTGGAAAAAAGTGAAATAAGAAAAATTAGTAGGCTGCCCCGGTTGTGCATCAAAATAGGCTGCCCCGGTTGTGCTTGACCTACAACAATCTCGAAGAGTAGGTCGTTCGAGAGTAAGTCCGCCGCCATCGAATGCATATAACATATGGGAAATTTTTTAATATCAACATTAGCAAGAGCCTAATTAGACTCCTTCAGTCACATGTACAAGCACAATTTCATACTGACGCTCCATCAAAGTGAAGGAATGGAGATATGCTAGCATAATAACAACCATGGCAGAAGGGAGTGATGGAGCAAGAAGGGTGAGGCACTTGCCACGTGACACAAGATAATGTGGCTGAATATGCATGGAGCAAGACATTATTGACCTCATAAGAAACACTAAATTATTGTCCAGTAATATTTTTTTTATCCTTAAACGTGTTAACAACTATATGCCGCTAGGAACACTTGATCTTCATCACCATAATATGTTCACCACCCATCCATTATCATGAATTTAGAAATATATTCAAAAAAACGAGAAAAGCTCATGGATCCATGTGGTGGCAAGTCTTTGTAGAGGCCAGCCAGGGGTTATCCATCTTCTCAAGAAAAGTACCATGGTACATCTACTTTCTCTTCATTACTTTGCTATACCAAACCGAGAAATTAAGAAGGCTGGACAATCGATCTCCAAGAGCACAAACTCTTCACAGCTAAAACCAACTCGAGAGATGTTGTGACGATCACGCGGCCAATCCATTATCTCGCTCATGGACCCAGTTTTGACATATACAATGTAGATGTGATGATAGTTGTCCTTAACGAGCAATGTGCCGCTCTTCTCTCCCAAGCACTAGTATAATGTGCTCGTATTCTCAATTTTCTCGCAGTTTGGTTGGTTTAAACAAGTCACCTGAGATGTCATCCAACACCTGTTGTCATTCCATGTCCACATCTCTACCAGGAGATGTTCCTTATGTAGGTAGATCAAAGTCAGCCTTTCCTCACTATCCACACTGAAATATGGTTCATCATAAGCAAGTCAGTACTGTTAGGTTGATCTCTATCCCGTTTGAACCCAACAGGTCGAACGGGCCCCTGACTCGCGTCCTGATCGGGGGCGCCCAACCAAACCATGGTTGGTGGGCCCTTGTGACCCGCACTATATAACAAAGGTGGGGGCCGGGGCACGACTCACGAGGTTGATCACTGCCACAAACCCCACCTAACACTCCCTACCGATCTAGGGTAAGCGCGGTGCTGCGCGGTGGCCGTCGACACCGTCGCCGGCGACCGGCGCGACCGGACCGACAGGCAGAGCCGCCATGGCGGCGAGAACGAGGTGAGCGGCACGAGCGATGGGGAATGGGCTAGGTTTCCTCTGCCCCGACGGGGGCTGCCTGTTTTGTTCCGCCGATCGGCACGCGTGGTCGTTCGATTGGAATCGATGGCCGAGATCCAAACCCTAGAGCGCCGCCGGGCCAAGTGGGCCGAAAGTGGAAGCGGGCACAGCCGCGTGCTGGGCCGCGGCCAGCAGCCGCAAGCGCAGTCGCGCAGGCGCTGTGCCGAGGCTGCATCTGCATTTGGCCCAGGGCGAGTCGCAAATTTTCTCTGTTATTTTTTACAGTGCAGACTTTAATAGTTTTTGTCCAGTTTTGGGGCAAAATTCAGACAGTCTAGTTTTTCTATCCAATTTTTTTCGAACGAAAAAATTTGTTTAGAAAATATAAAAGTAAATAGAAAAGTTTCTGAAAATTAAAATAGAAAATTTTCAGAAAAGAAATGTTCATGAATTTTTTTATAAAGAAAATAATAAAGTTCCATTGCAGGGTGCCCCATTATGTGCTCCATTGCAGAGTGCACTTCCGCAGGGGAGTTGCTTATGACGATAAAGAGCCAGTTCACTGGCTCTTCAAAGATATATGCCACCCAAGTGTTAGAGCAACTGGTGACACAACGCTACACAGGTGGTAGTCATGGAATAAGAGAGCACATCCTGAGGATGAGCAATATGGCAGCAAAGCTAAAGCCCATGGATGAGGATCTGGATATCAAACCAAAGCTCCTGGTCCACCTAGTCATGGCTTCACTACCAAAGGAGTTCAAAACTTTTGTTGTAAACTATAATATGTCACCTGGAACATGGGGCGTTGAAAAGACAATAGCAATGTGTGTCCAAGAAGAGGACAGACTCAAAGCCGCACATGGTGGTTCACTCAACTATGTGAAGGATTACAAGAAAAAGAACTACAATCAAAACAACAAAAGTTCTCCTTCAAAGCATGGAAAAGCTCCCTATCAGCATCAGCATCAGCAACAAACTTTCTCAGTGGACAAAGACACTTGTCTCCACTGCAAGCAGAAAGGGCATTACAAGAAAGACTGCGCTGCTTGGCTGAAGTCAGTCATGGCAAAAAGAGGTAACAATATAGTTTCATTTGTAAATGAATCGTTGAATACACCATTTTCAAAATCCACTTGGTGGATTGATTCAGGAGCAACTGTTCATGTTGCAAATTCTTTACAGGGATTCCATTCGACGCGGACTACGCTAAGAAGCGAAAGACGCATTGAAGTGGCAAATGGCATTGAAGCAGAAGTTGAAGTTGTCAGTGACATCTCCTTGGAGTTAGCTGACGGATTCAGTCTTCTACTTAGAGATGTTTTACTTGTTCCATCATGTCATAGAAACTTAATTAGTGTTTCTTGTTTGGACAAAGATAATTATGAATGTTATTTTGGACATGGCAAGTGTGCCATATGGTTAAATAATGCTTATGTGGGTGATGCTTTACTACACGATCAGCTTTATTTGTTATCACTTCATGAAAAAGTTTATTCTGTATGCAATGTGAAAGAACATGTTTCCGCGTCGAATAAAGAACAAAAGAAACGAAAGAGAACATTCGACTCATCGAAATTATGGCACTGTCGCTTGGGCCATATTTCCAAGGGAATAATAAAAAGATTAGTCAAGAGTGAAATTCTTCCTCCGTTAGAATTCTCAGACTTAGAACAATGCATAGATTGCATTAAAGGAAAGTTTATAAAACAAATCAAAAAAGGTGCAATCCATAGCACAGGCACACAGGAAATCACTCACACCGACATTTGTGGACCATTTCCAGTGAAAAGTGTGGATGGATATGACTCGTTCATAACATTCACAGATGATTACTCTCGCTATTGATATATTTATCCAATCAAAGAAAGATCTGAAGCGTTGGATAAATTTAAAATATTCAAAGCTGAAGTTGAAAATCAGCATGATAAAAGAATAAAGATAGTCAGGTCCGACCGTGGGGGGGGGGAGTACTACGGTCGGTACACTCCATATGGCCAAGTCCCTGGACCTTCTGCAAAGTTCTTGTAGGAGACTGACATTGTAGCCCAGTATTCAATGTCGGGCGAGCCTCAACAAAATGGAGTAGCTGAAAGGCGCAACCATACACTTATGGATATGGTGCGGAGTATGATGAGTTATTCCAACCTGCCATTGGGATTATGGATGGAGGCTCTTAAAACCGCCATTCACATTCTCAATAGAGTACCAAGCAAGTCGGTGCCCAAAACACCGTACGAGCTATGGACAGGAAGGGTGCCTTCCCTACAACACTTCAGGGTGTGGGGGTGCCTTCTGAGGCCAAAATGTTTAATCCAATCATTGCAAAGTTAGATCCCAAAACAGTGAGTTGCCACTTCATTGGCTATCCAGACAGATCAAAGGGTTTTCGTTTCTACTGCCCAGACAGATATACAAAGTTTGTAGAAATGAGACATGTAGTCTTCTTAGAGGATGAAATGATGAGGGGGAGCTTGGTAGCTCATAAAATTGATCTTGAGGAGAAGAGGTATGCACCTAATCCGATGATTCAGGAGCCATTTTTCTCACTACCAGTTGCAACTCCACCCATGACAACTATGGGGGTAGATCCGGAACCTGTCTGTTAGGAGCCGACTGAACCCGTTGTTGAGCATGAAAGGGAGGTGCAACAGGAAAATTTGGAAGAAGTGCCAGAACTTGAGGCACATAATGTGCCAGAAACTGAGGCCCTTAGAAGGTCTACAAGACCAAGAAAGTTAGCTATTTCTACTGACTTTAAAGTTTATAACACATAAATGGTTCATATAGGAAAAAGATCCCACCTCATATGAAGAAGCCATGAGAAGCCCTCATTCATCGATTTGGATGAAGGCAATGGAAGACGAGATGAAATCGATGAGTTACAAGGACGTTTGGGACTTAGAGGAAATTCCTAAAGGAGCCAAGACAATAGGCTGCAAATGGGTCTACAAAATTAAGTATGACTCTAAAGGGAATGTAGAAAAGTATAAAGCACGACTCATGGCAAAAGGATTTACACAAAGAGAAGGGATAGATTACAATGAGACATTTTCTCCGGCCTCGTGTAAGGATTCCTTCAGAATCATAATGTCATTAGTTGCTCATTTTGATTTAGAGTTACATCAAATGGATGTAAAGACAGCATTTCTCAATGGAGATTTAAAGGAAAATGTGTACATGAAACAACCCAAGGGTTTTATCATGGAAGGCAAGGAAAATATGAGATGCCGCCTGAAGAAATCCATTTATGGATTAAAGCCAGCCTCCAGACAGTGGTATCTAAAGTTTAATCAAACGATTAAAAGTTTTGAATATTAAAGAAAATATTGTGGATAACTGCATTTATGCAAAGTTTAAAAATGGGAAATATATTTTCCTAATCGTGTATGTGGATGATATTCTGCTTGCTAGCAGTGATGTTAGTCTACTACAAGAAACAAAGAAGTTCTTATCCTCGAATTTTGACATAACAGATCTTGGTGAAGCATCCTATGTTTTGGGCATAGAAATTCACCGAGATAGAAACAATGGAGTCTTAGGACTATCGCAGAAAGCATATTTAGAAAAGGTTCTTAAAAGTATAATATGCATGCGAGTAAAGCCACACCTGCTTCTATAGTTAAGGGCGATAATTTTGGGAAATTCCAATGTCCCAAGAACCAGTACGAGATCGATCAAATGAAAGGAGTACCATATGCTTCGGCAGTTGGCAGCTTACAGTATGCACAAGTGTGCACTCACCCTGACTTAGCCTTTATCACCGGGGTACTCGGTCGATATCAAGAGAATCCAGGCATAGAGCACTGGAAGATGGTAAAGAAAGCATTGCGTTATGCGCAAGGCACGAAGGACTACATGCTAATATACAGGAGAAGTGATTTCCTAGAGTTAAAAGGGTATTCAGACGCAGATTTTGCGAGGGACAAAGATGATAGAAAATCCACATCAGGATACGTATTCATCCTCACTGGGGGAGCTATTTCGTGGAAAAGCTCCAAACAGTCGATAGTTGCATCATCCACGATGTATGCAGAATTCATAGCATGCTTCGAAGCCACGGGGCAGGCGATATGGCTAAAGAAATTTGTACCCGACTTGAAAGTGGTAGATTGTATTCACATACCAGTAAAGATGTATTGTGACAACCAGCCCACAGTATTCTATGCTCACAACAACAAGTCGAGTAATGCTGCCAAAACAATAGAGATAAGGTATTATGTTGTGAAAGATAAAATCCAGGATCAAACTATAACCCTCGAGCATATAAGGACAAAAGATATGCTTGTGGATCCGCTAACGAAAGGCTTACCACCCAATGTGTTCAAGGAACACTTAGCCGGCATGGGTTTAAGGGAAAGCCTTATGATTCCTGGATAGGTCCAAAAGGAACAGAATTTGTTTCTGAACAAAATGTATGTTGTAGCTGTATGATTCTATCGGCATTTAAGCTGTGACGATGAAACATGCTCTATGTACCAATATGTGATGAAACAAATAAACTAGAAAGTATAAGGTTAAAAGTAAAGTTGAGATCAAGGGGGATAATGTTAGGTTGATCTCTATCCCGTTCGAACCCAACGGGACGAACGGGCCCCTGACTTGCGTCCTGATCGGGGGCGCCCAACCAAACCATGGTTGGTGGGCCCCTGTGACCCGCGCTATATAACAGAGGTGGGGGCCGGGGCACGACTCACGAGGTTGATCGCTGCCACAAACCCCATCGAACACTCCCTACCGATCTAGGGTAAGCGCGGTGCTCACGGGAAGCACACCACCACCGCCATCTCTCTGCCATCGTCACCATGGCCGGCTCCGGCTCGAGCTCGTCCGCACCTGGCGAAGGTAGGTTTATCGGATCAACTAGCCTACTCCGATCCAAGGTCTATCAGATACGTGAGATCACGGAGTTGGACAGGCAGCCTTGTTAAGGAGATGCGGCTGGTCTTGGCGCACACTTCAAGTGTGCAGAGGCCTGACATTCCCCAAACGAGCCAACGGGCAATGCCACGGCACACAACTACGTTGCGCTGCCGAAATGCTAGATGTGTGTCACTGCACCCCAAATTGCTGGAGAACTGGGTCCATCTGGGCTTACCCGTCGACGAGAATGTGCGGAGACGATACTCTACCGATTTCTCACGGATGCAAATGACAAGCACCTTAAAGAAGGGTGATCTTTTTTGCTGGTCATCATTTGGCATTGAACAGTCTGCGGCTGTCAATAAAGCATAGCCAGTGCTGCCGAGGGTATGCAAATCCAAATGCTCTAGACGCGGAAGTACTTGAGTCTACGGGTGGACACGGTCCGGACCGGTCCGGTCCCTGACCGAGCCGTCACTTGGACCGGCCGCCGGCGGACCGAGCCGGACCAGACCGACCAGTCTGGCAGTCCTATTTCTAGGGACCGAACCGGTGGCGGCAAAGCCCGGGGCGAACCGAGAGGACCGGCCAGTACACAGGGCAGAGCGCGGACTCGAGCTCCGACGGCAGCTGCTCCGGTTAGAGGAAGCGCAGCTCATCGATGAGATGTCTGCAACCTACAGAAGAAACAAAGGAAGCTAGAGTAACCAAGAACATCACCAATGGCAGCCCAACGGCGACGGATGGCCAGTGAACTGAGACGAAAGGGACGATGATCGATGCGGCAACCTAGGACCTCCCACGTCGAGTTCTTTGGCTGAGACGACTAATCAGACTCTGGCGCATCCAATGGACAAGGTCACCGGGGCCAGAGAGTCCAGTGGCCGCGCGGACGACAGCCCCGCGGTGGCGGACATCGACAACGGTAGTTTTCTTGCGCCCCTGCCATGCCTGGGTCGTCACGCATCCGCCACAGCCCCGCCCCGCCCTCGCCACAGCCCCGTCATGCCCCACCCAAGCCACGCCCTCGCCACAGCCTCGTCACCCAGCCACGCCCCACTCGGTGCTCACCATGCTCCCGCCGCGCTCCCGCCACGCCGATGCATCTGTTTGTCAGTCCTGCGAGCTGGCTCGGTGAAAGCCCGGACCGGACCGACGAATTTTCGGGCCGAAATTTGCAGCTCGGGCCGGCTGTATTTTTCGTCGGGCTAGGACCGAGCCGGCCTGGACCGAGCGGGCTACGAGCGTACACGGCTCGGCGCCAGGTAGTGCTTCTGATGCGCCAGATGGTGGTGACGCATGCTCCACACCTGTGGGTGTCGAGATCGGCAGTCCGTACGCCGGGAAGGTTGGAGTGGGCGCGGCGATCGCGCTCTGCAGCGTACACAGCTCGGCGACGGGCGCAGGCTCCGTGTGGTGCCCGATCGGGGAAGACGCCGCCTCCACCCGCACGCTCGTCGTGGCCACGGGCTCCAGCTCGACAGTGAAGGACTCAAACCCCTCGTTACGAGCGGGTGATGCGGCGCCCCAATCCCACGACGTGCTTTCGTCGAACACGACGTCGCGGGAGACGTGGGCGCGGCCTGACGGTGGGTGGAAGACGCGGTATGCAGCCGATCCGGGCTCGTACCCGAGGAAGACCATGGGCACGCTGCGGTCGTCGAGCTTCCTCGCGTTCGGGCGCGTAACCTTCACGTGAGCCACACAACCGAAAGTGCGAAGGTGCTGCACGTTAGGCTGACGGCTGCACCAGGCCTCATACGGCGTCATGCCGGAGACGCTCTTCGTCGTTGCGCGGTTCAGCAGGTACACCGCCGTGGTCACGGCCTCTCCCCAGAAGCGTGCAGGAACGCCCCTCGCCTTGAGCAGACACCGTGCCATGCCGACAATCGTCTGGTTGTGCTGCTCCACCACCCCGTTCTGTTGCGGGGTGTAGGGTGCGGTGAGCTGCCAGTGCACGCCCAGCTCAGCGAAGAACTCCCCAAGGCTCGAGGACTTGAACTCACCCCCGCGGTCGGTACGCAGGGTCTTTAGGTGGCGACCGGACTCGTGTTCTGCCGCCGCCTGGAACTGCCGGAGCGCCGTCTCTGCCTCGTCCTTGGTAGTCAGTAGGCGCAGCCACATGAACCGGCTCTTGTCGCCGACGAGAAGGAGGAAGTATTGTTTCCCTCCTGGCGTGGCTGGTGTGATCGGCCTGCACAGATCTGCGTGCACGAGCCCGAGCACGTCCTCGGCGCGGTTCAGGGCCTGACGAGGGAACGGGGCTCGTCGGTGCTTGCCGGCAAGGCCGGCCTCGCAGACTCGATCGACCTGATCGACGACTGGCAGGCCGTGGACCAAGTCCTCGCGCGCGAGCGATCGAAGCGCCTGGAAACCAAGATGGCCATACCGCGCATGCCAGAGCCACGCATCCTCGCCTCCGTGTACGGCGAGGCAGACTGGACGAGCCACGTTCGGGCTCAACACGTACAGCCGCCCATGGTTGCGTTGTACGCGTGCGAGCAGGCGCCCGCCCGGGTCTCGGAGCTGAAGGATGCCCTGGCTGATGTGTGTGTCGTAGGCGTTCTCGTCCAGTTGGCCCAAGCTCACAATGTTGCTGCAAAGACGAGGAATGTAGTACACTTCAGAGAGTACCAGGTGCTCACCATTCAGACACTGAAACAAGATCGTTCCCCTCCCTTCGATCTGCACCACGGACCCATCGCCGAGCCTGAGGAGCCGCGCACGCCTGTGTCCAGCTCGGAGAAGATCTCTGCCGCCCAGACATATGGTTGCTGGCGCCGGAGTCCAGGAACCAGGAGGAATCGCAACCTCCATCACCCGCGGCCGGGCGCGCCTGGGAGCGCTCCTTGTTCAGCATCACGTGTTCCACGGCTCCCTCCGTGGTCGCGGTGAGCGCGCTCAGGCTCGCGAGCAGAAGCGTGGTCTCCTCCGTTCCGCCCTCGGCGAGGTTTACCTGCTCCTTACGCTCGCGCCGGGGCTCGGTGCAATCGCACGAGAAGTGCCCCATGTGGTTGCAGTTGTAGCATTTTACTTTGCTCATGTCACGGCTGCCACTGCGGCCACCGGAGCCACCGCCCCTTCGCCCCTGGTTCCTGCCGCGGCCGCTTCTCAGCCGCCGCCACCGGTGGCGTTGGCTCCGCCAGAGCCCTGTCCAGACTCGCGCCCCTTCTTGCGTGCCTCCCACTGCTGTTCGGTGAGGAGGAGCTGTCCGCTGCCCTGGGTCGCCGCGGGTGCGGCTCATCGCTCCTCGGTGGTGCGGAGCCGCCCAATCAACTCCTCGACCGAGACCGTACTCAGGTCTAGGAGAGTCTCAATCGCCACTGCGATCTGCGCGTATCGGGGAGGAACAACACGTAACAGCTTCTGCATGACGCGTACCTCCTCGACGTTATCGCCGAGCGTGCGCAGTTGATTGACGAGGCTGGTGATGCGCATGCCGAAGGCGTCGAGGGTCTCGCCGTCGTGGAAGGCGATCTGCTCCAATTCCGCGCGTAGTCGTTGCGCGGTGGCCTCACGCACGCGGTGCACTCCCATCCGCGTGACCTTGATGGTGTCCCAGGCCGCCTTGGCCGTCTCCTTGACGACGAGGACGCCGAGCATCTCCGGCGGAACGGCTCGGAGGAGGACGCCGAGCGCGGACTTGTCGTCGCGTACGTGCTGCGCGTTGCCCTTGATCGCGTCCTAGAGCCCCCAGGACTCCAGATGGACCTTCATCACCAGCGACCACTCGATATAGTTGGTCGAGGTGAGGGTTGGGAACGTGGTGCCGGCTCCCGGCACAAACGGCGCGCACTCCGTGGCCGCCGCCTGGTGGATCACCACCTGCCGCTCCCGCCTCACATGGCTTCGCCCGCGGCTGCGCTCACGTGGTGGAGTCGCCGAGCGCGCCAGCCTGCCCCCGCCAGCGTTGCGGGCCGCCGCCGCCGCCGCGGTTCCGTCCGGCTGGTCTCCGTGATCGGACATGGTCAGGATCGCCAAAACGAGGCTCTGATGCCACTTGTTAGGAATCTAGACTCTCGACTCACGATCACAGAGGAAACAATGGTTCTGCGTCGCGTGCAAACTCTGCGACTTTTCTCATTTTTTCCATCGCTATTTCTTTTGTTACAGAGAGAGAGGGGCAGGTGGCGATCCTAACTATGCACCACGATCCGCCGTGCTCGCGCCATCCCACAAGCACTGATTGCGTCTCCTAAGCCACCTGCGATTCTACCGGGCCGATCGTGGTGACCACGTCCAGCCGGCCCGCGCTAGCTACTTGCATGGGGGGGGGGGGGGTGGACACACACAACTCTAGGAAAAAGCAAGTACAAACCCAATGTATGCACAAGAATATTACCCGCACTAGAGATGGAAGAGATACTACTCTTTGAAATATCATATCAAATTCACAAAACCATAGCTAGAATATGGAGCGACCACAAGACCCCACTCAACTAATAATGCCAATTAAATGATAAAAGCTGCATCTCGACACCTTATATGCTCTAGCATTTATAATGTTTACAGTGAGCCCTGCACCAGAAACCACTATAAAAATATCAGTTGGATTGTCCACTTCGGGGATATCTTTCAGTATTTATGGATATTACGATATACATGAGCATACATTCACTCATCCTCGCACCCATGCTACACTTACGCAAATATGACGACTTAATACATGGAGGTGTATGATCTTGTTATCTTTCATGTTTCTCGGCATTGAAAGAATGTAACTGATGCTTGAAAATGGAGGATCGTAATATTTTTTTGTGGAAAGTATATTTTAAATTTAGAACAAGTATATTCTTTTATAATATAAATTTGAACTATGTAGAAAAATATGTTAAAGATTTATAGGAAAATCTTGTGCCTAATTTGCTAAAGATAGACATACTATTAAAAGATATAACTTGACTATGAAGTGTAAAAGTTAAGTATAAGACATAGGCGGTGAACAAAAAAGAGAGAGGAAGAAGGGCATGTTTTTAAATATATTTTTTAATTGATGTGTGCATTCGGGAGGGAACCCATCAAGCCATGCAGATTCTTTAACCAGAAGGTTGAAGAGGTTGCAAGTGCGGTGGTTTGGGAAGCTCGTAATGGTGGGTGTGGGACATGCCCGGTCATAGGGGGGTGCAGCCTGTGCGGGCGCACAGGGCCCC
This sequence comes from Triticum aestivum, assembly GCF_018294505.1. Lineage (NCBI taxonomy): Eukaryota > Viridiplantae > Streptophyta > Magnoliopsida > Poales > Poaceae > Triticum > Triticum aestivum. The sequence continues at coordinate 850,071,114 of NC_057801.1, read as the reverse complement.
CAGGTTTTTGGGGCCTCAAATGTTTTATGCAGTAGTAATAGGCTTCATTAGCTGTATATGATCGGCCTGCTGTCCGCTGTCATGGGCCTCTTGGCGCGCCTGCGCATAAGTGCGATCGCGACCCCTCCTCTCCGATTCTCACGCTTACAGAGCAGCCACGCCCGAGGCTCCCAGCGATAGCCAATATATCGAGGATTCAGCCAGCGTCTCGGCAAAAAAATAGCAATCGAATCGAAGCGTCCCTTCTCCAGTTCTCCTTTCCCTACTTTTCTTCTTGCGGCTGCTAGGGCCAGCGCAGCGACCCAGCAACCCACGGTCCACGCAAGGCAGCGTCCCGGCGCCTGGCAGGAGGGCAGGCAAGTTCGCACCATCTTTGAATTCTCTTGGCACTTCACCTTCGCTGTGAGTTTCAATTTCGACCCCGAATATAGTTTTGCTGAAACTTTGTAGCTAATTTTGTATTGTCAGCAATTAGGCGTCTATCATTGCAAGATCTAAGTCATGCCTTCACTTAGAAAACATGAATCTGGTTACCAAAAGCGTGTGAAGAAACAAAAAATAGAGAACTTAACTCAGCCTCAGTTTGAAAATATGGATAAGTATGTTATAAAAAACCCACAAGTGTCCTCCGATAATCAGTCGCTTGATCAAGAGCATGCACATGATAATAATACTGAAAATGATCCTAGCCCCAGACATGGTCAAACAGAGACAAAAAATAATATTGCAGGTGAAGAAAATCGTGATAACATCGAGGCTAGTAATATTGTTGGCAACTTGAATGCTTCACCTATTGTGGATGTTGGTGATTCTTTTCATCTTTATATATTTGATCCAATAAATAGGGATTCCCTTGATTCGAAGCAAATTGATATTTTAGCAGAAAAGGGCCTTCAAAGGGACACATCAATTAAGAAAGGTCGTATGGATAGATATAAAAGGAGGTTTTTTGCACTATTCTACACTAGAGTTCTTTTAAGTGAGGTAGGGCCTATTTTAGAGTTCCGCACCAGGCCTCGGATTTTGCCGGCCCGGCCCTGGTGTGGGAACCTCAATGCCGGCGAGGCTAGTCGGAGTGGTGGGCGTGGCAGCCTCCAGCAGATATATAGTTGTGTGAGCTTTGTGCTACAACTAGGAAATGGATCCACAATTGCGTGAATTACGTCTTTTAATTTGTATTACATTTTAGGAATCCTTTTCTTATATGTACTAAGTCTTTACACATATTATAAAATGATATTATTTTTACGAAACAATTGAAATGTCAACCCATTCTGAAAGAAATAATTTCATACAAGTACAACATACAAAGTCCTAGTATAGTAATAATTAGCGTGATGACCCGTGCATTAGCGTGGCTAGATTTGCCAATAATTCACTATTATATTTTATTATTGCGTATTAAAAAAACATACTCAGTGTAAATTGTGTCCAAATTTTGACATTATTTGTTTCGAGTTTTATTTTTTTCTTCTTAGTAGGAAATATTAGTTCCACTAATTCATTCTTCTTTGAAAAACATCAGTATTTTGATTTTGGTTTAGTGGCGTTACCTCCTTCATTGGTCTACTTGTGCTACTGCCATAAAAGAATGTCCAGCTGGACAGGTTCAGACCGGAGTGAAGGACTCGCTCATATATTCAGTCAACCAGTTAGTGTGCTACTACCGAGTACAACCTCACCTATCAACCAAATAAGACTAGCAGAGGGAGTCTGCATCTCCAATGATGTAACATGCTGAGCACATACTTCAGACTATTCTCAAAGAAAACAAGTGACTTATCAAAAATAAAAATTTGTGGATTGGTTATCTGTGCCCTACATGAAATTAGTAGTGTTGATTATTTTATGTTATCTTCTTGTGGCCGCCTCTGGTGCACCTTTCAGTAGCAAGCACCTTAAGATCGGACCGGACGGCACATTTAATCTGTGCAAGCCAGTGGCTAACCCACATGCATGCACTCAATCTGTGCAGTGTAGGACGAGATCTTTCGAACAAACTCCAGCCTTATCATACTACTCAAAATAAATCATCAACACAAACATCCATGAATATTTCGCTGACCAGTTCTAACCAACCAAAAAAAGAGCATGCTATTTGATGTCATAGCGTCGCTGTTGTGTGTCAGAAAGGGGCACGTTATGTTTAAGCAATTTTGCTCCCTATAGCACGTTATGTTGTAGCATCACCCAAAAAACTGAAGCAAAGAAAACAAGATCCCAGCCCCAGCAACCCTAAACTACCCCTCGGCCGGCCACAGGCCACAACCCACTCCCTTTTAATTCTCAATCTCAGATGGTCAGACCTTGTGAACAACAAACCCAAGTTCATTCGCCCTTCCCACCGGAACTATGAGCACCAACAGCAGAATCTTTCATGAGCGGCAATGGCGGTGGAATCCTCAAGTTCGACTCCACCTAACACCGGAAGGGACAACATCAGTCATGGCGTCACCCGTCGGCAACGGCCGCAAGTCAGCCACCAGGTTATACTTCTTCCTGCTTCTTCCAATTTGCTGAGTTGTTCCTGCTGCTTGCTCGTGCATGTGTGCGTGCTCCTGCTGCTGCCGGTCGCCGGGAAGAGGAGCAACAATGGTGGCTGGTGCTACAACGGCTCCCATGCACAAACTACATGACACGACTCGGGAAAAGGAAGCTGGTGACTCTTGCCTTGCTGACAGGCATCACAAACTGCATCAAAATGTTTATTGGACACTACTGGAAGCTCATGACAATGAAGTACATGGCGCACGATGGGACTGGCAGGATGACCAAGACGCGCATGCCAATGTGATGGAGATACACGAACACCGCTGAAAGCACTAGGCCGCCAGCCATGAGAAGGCCGTAGACACGCCCACAGGCACCTGCCGATCTCCATGGGCCCAAGGCGTCCATATGAACTCCGTGCTAATCTCCCTTCCCAAGACTTTCATGTATCTATTCTATATCTATATCTATTATTTTTATCTATACCTTATATAAAAAGAAGGATCCTTTCATAGTTCTTCGTACGTTATCATTTTATATCGTTAATTTTATGTAAGATTGATGGTTGAGATTTAAAAGAACCTGTCCCAAACCTTAATCGTGTCCGCGTGGGAATCTCTTCTCTCAAATCCAAAAAAAGAGTGCCGTTCCCTGTTCCGCTCCTCTATCCTCGAGACTTTCCCAAGCGATCGATTCTTTCCACGCGATCGATCTCAGCCCCTTTTTGTAGACAATCGATCTCACAGCTGTTTTTTTAGCAAAATCTCAGCGCTGGCCTTTTTTTTTTAGAAGAGTCTCAGCACTGGTCAATCGGATCGATCGAACGAGCAGCAGTATAGCGCTCAATTGGACCAAGCCCACACATGCAACCCGAGTACATGCGTGTAGAAATCAAGTCGTCTACAAGGCTGTCAAAAAGGGATTCTGAATTTATTCATTACAGAGTCCGTATAAATAAGAAACCTAATACACATCGTAGAAAGAAAAAATGAGTCCCGAAAACCACGCTCACCCCGCGGGGGCGATCCGCGGGCGACTCGCCGCTGCGGCCGGATCCCCGTCGCCGGCAAACCCCACTCTACCCCCACCCCAGCGAGAGAAAGAGATCCCCAACCCAATCTACCGAGAGCTCATTGTGGATGACCCACTGGGTCTCCGCGAGATCCGGAAGAGAATGGATGCCGCGATCCGATTGCTAGAAACCAGGAAAGGGAGGGAGGAAAGGAGGCATCAGGATCTGGATCCGGCTTGCCCGCTCCCTCCCCATGCTCTCATCCGTGCTCCCACTTCATCTAATCATCTCCCCTCCCCCCCCTTGATTTTAAGGGGGTGGGGCCGTGCCTTATTTTGTTCCAATCAAATCAAGCCACGTATGCGGGAGCACGGATGGGCACACGCGGAGGGAGCAGGCAAGTCTCGTCCTCAGGATCTTGGGATTTCTGGAGGAAACATGTCCGATGAGATCCTCGTGCGGATGCGCGATAGGCTGGAGGATGTCAAGGTTTCGGTGGGATCTGTTTGTAGAGCCCCTCGGGAGTCAAATTTGGTAAGTAAAATCCACACCCCACCGAATCAAATCAGGGGTATTTCGGCAGTGCAAACCGCAAGGGATTGTGATCTGGGTGAATGGAAGAATAAGGCGGAAACAACGGAAAGAAATCACATGATTGGGCAAGAGATGGGAGGAGTAAGGACAGCATCAGTGTTGTACAGGAAAGTTCAGATTTGGTGCACAAATCATATGTCGCCAGTGCATACTGTGGGAAAGGTTGATCCCGCAGATTTGGAAAGATAGACGGATAATGAACACTCGAAAATCACAAACAGCAGAATATTTTTCCGACAAGATTGGGGGGCGATTCAGTGCTAAAAGAAGCCTGGGACATGACGGCTACAAGAGACAGTGTAGACGAGGTGGAATGGGCATCACATCCTGCCAGAAACATCCAGTTCACCAACCACAACACCATGGCGAATCATGATAACCAGAAGATGAAGATAGCCATGACTGCAAGCTGGCTGGAAGAGGTGGCCTCTAATGGTGGAGGCCTCACCAGCAGACACTTGGAGAGGGGGTCTTCCTCACATGGGGGAAGGACTCTCTGACTACCTCCCAGCCAGTCCCCACCCCGGCGGCAATGGAGGTGCAGAACACCAATGTCGTACTACTATGCGCACCCCATGGCTTGCGGTGGGTTACTTCTTCTCTGTGCTGCCTTTCAGCACGGAGGGGCTGTTCGGTGAGCTGAAAAGCAAGTGGGGACTCCGTGGGCGTCTGGCCTACACTCCTGTCTGCAACAACAGGTTCATGTTGGAGTTCGAGCGTGAAGGGGACCGCCTCTTCGTCCTCGAGAATGGGCCATGGACTCACCGGAAAGACGCTTTTCTGATTGTTCCCTTTGATGGACAAGGTATATCTGCTGATGTGGTTGTGAATGTGATGCCCATTTGGGCACGTATCTATGATGTTTCTCCGCTCATGCTCTCAGTGGAGGTGGGCTGGGAGCTCGGGAAAAAGATTGGTAAGGTTCTGAGGGTGGATGCTGATAAGCATGCCAACATTATCACTGAATTTGTTCGGGTTCGTGTTGAACACAATGTAAACAAGCATCTCCTGCGTGAGATCTATAGTAGAGAGTTAGGTGATGATGAGTTGTTTAAGGTAGAGGTCAGGTATGAAAGGGCTCCTAGGTTCTGCATCTATTTTGGCCACGTACGGCACGGTGAGAGAGATTGTAGGATCCTTGTAGATGATCAGCAGCTGAGGTATACTGCTACCACAAAGGTGTCGCCGTTCGAACCGAGGAAGAACAAAGGGGGCTATGTGGCGCCGGACGCGTGCAGCGCTAGATGCTTCTTGCACTTTGGTTCAGAAGTGTACGCAGAGTCGTGGACGGCCCCTGCAAAGCTTGCTTGGGAGAGGCTGGGCAAAGAACAAGATGGCGCCGATCCGCTTCAAGCAGGACAGCTGGTCAAGTATCGAAAGGTTCCCAATGAGATAATTTAGGACCCAATGGTCCAGGCCGCCATCGCTGCTGTTAGCGCTCTCGGGATTGTGGACAAGCCCCGAGCTCGGGACGCTGATGCTCCCACCAACGACATGGCGAATGGCCGTGGCTCTACTCCAACACCGCCCCTAGCTGTTAAGGGATCTACAGTGAAAACTGCCCAGACTACGACTGCTGACCTGATGGCCACACTCCCCGGTGCTGAAATGGGGACCGACGATGACCTTTGGGAGAGGGCTACCCCACCTTTCCCGCCAGGGTTCGGACCAATGACGAATTTTGCGAGCATCTGGCATGCCGCCTCGACACCAACACTGGCGGTGGCTCAAATTTCTGAAGTTGGCGACTTGATGCCAAGCGAGGAGGGGCTCAACAACAACACTGCCCCCCTAGCTTAATAACTCCAGAACACAGTATTGTTGGGAACTGGAAAGGAGGGAAGACAAAAATGAAGGTACAAGACAAGGAGGCTGGCAATGGACAGGAGACCAGCTCTATCCTTGGTAAGAGAGTGTAGCGTAGCAGGGCTGCCCATGGTGGTGCCATAGAAAACAACGAGGATATAGTGCAGGACACATGTAAGAAACCTAAAGGGCCAGAGAGTGGAGGAAACATGTCCGATGAGATCCTCGTGCGGATGCGCGATAGGCTGGAGGATGTCAAGGTTTCGGTGGGATCTGTTTGTAGAGCCCCTCGGGAGTCAAATTTGGTAAGTAAAATCCACACCCCACCGAATCAAATCAGGGGTATTTCGGCAGTGCAAACCGCAAGGGATTGTGATCTGGGTGAATGGAAGAATAAGGCGGAAACAACGGAAAGAAATCACATGATTGGGCAAGAGATGGGAGGAGTAAGGACAGCATCAGTGTTGTACAGGAAAGTTCAGATTTGGTGCACAAATCATATGTCGCCAGTGCATACTGTGGGAAAGGTTGATCCCGCAGATTTGGAAAGATAGACGGATAATGAACACTCGAAAATCACAAACAGCAGAATATTTTTCCGACAAGATTGGGGGGCGATTCAGTGCTAAAAGAAGCCTGGGACATGACGGCTACAAGAGACAGTGTAGACGAGGTGGAATGGGCATCACATCCTGCCAGAAACATCCAGTTCACCAACCACAACACCATGGCGAATCATGATAACCAGAAGATGAAGATAGCCATGACTGCAAGCTGGCTGGAAGAGGTGGCCTCTAATGGTGGAGGCCTCACCAGCAGACACTTGGAGAGGGGGTCTTCCTCACATGGGGGAAGGACTCTCTGACTACCTCCCAGCCAGTCCCCACCCCGGCGGCAATGGAGGTGCAGAACACCAATGTCGTACTACTATGCGCACCCCATGGCTTGCGGTGGGTTACTTCTTCTCTGTGCTGCCTTTCAGCACGGAGGGGCTGTTCGGTGAGCTGAAAAGCAAGTGGGGACTCCGTGGGCGTCTGGCCTACACTCCTGTCTGCAACAACAGGTTCATGTTGGAGTTCGAGCGTGAAGGGGACCGCCTCTTCGTCCTCGAGAATGGGCCATGGACTCACCGGAAAGACGCTTTTCTGATTGTTCCCTTTGATGGACAAGGTATATCTGCTGATGTGGTTGTGAATGTGATGCCCATTTGGGCACGTATCTATGATGTTCCTCCGCTCATGCTCTCAGTGGAGGTGGGCTGGGAGCTCGGGAAAAAGATTGGTAAGGTTCTGAGGGTGGATGCTGATAAGCATGCCAACATTATCACTGAATTTGTTCGGGTTCGTGTTGAACACAATGTAAACAAGCATCTCCTGCGTGAGATCTATAGTAGAGAGTTAGGTGATGATGAGTTGTTTAAGGTAGAGGTCAGGTATGAAAGGGCTCCTAGGTTCTGCATCTATTTTGGCCACGTACGGCACGGTGAGAGAGATTGTAGGATCCTTGTAGATGATCAGCAGCTGAGGTATACTGCTACCACAAAGGTGTCGCCGTTCGAACCGAGGAAGAACAAAGGGGGCTATGTGGCGCCGGACGCGTGCAGCGCTAGATGCTTCTTGCACTTTGGTTCAGAAGTGTACGCAGAGTCGTGGACGGCCCCTGCAAAGCTTGCTTGGGAGAGGCTGGGCAAAGAACAAGATGGCGCCGATCCGCTTCAAGCAGGACAGCTGGTCAAGTATCGAAAGGTTCCCAATGAGATAATTTAGGACCCAATGGTCCAGGCCACCATCGCTGCTGTTAGCGCTCTCGGGATTGTGGACAAGCCCCGTGCTCGGGACGCTGATGCTCCCACCAACGACATGGCGAATGGCCGTGGCTCTACTCCAACACCGCCCCTAGCTGTTAAGGGATCTACAGTGAAAACTGCCCAGACTACGACTGCTGACCTGATGGCCACACTCCCCGGTGCTGAAATGGGGACCGACGATGACCTTTGGGAGAGGGCTACCCCACCTTTCCCGCCAGGGTTCGGACCAATGACGAATTTTGCGAGCATCTGGCATGCCGCCTCGACACCAACACTGGCGGTGGCTCAAATTTCTGAAGTTGGCGACTTGATGCCAAGCGAGGAGGGGCTCAACAACAACACTGCCCCCCTAGCTTAATAACTCCAGAACACAGTATTGTTGGGAACTGGAAAGGAGGGAAGACAAAAATGAAGGTACAAGACAAGGAGGCTGGCAATGGACAGGAGACCAGCTCTATCCTTGGTAAGAGAGTGTAGCGTAGCAGGGCTGCCCATGGTGGTGCCATAGAAAACAACGAGGATATAGTGCAGGACACATGTAAGAAACCTAAAGGGCCAGAGAGTGGAGGAAACATGTCCGATGAGATCCTCGTGCGGATGCGCGATAGGCTGGAGGATGTCAAGGTTTCGGTGGGATCTGTTTGTAGAGCCCCTCGGGAGTCAAATTTGGTAAGTAAAATCCACACCCCACCGAATCAAATCAGGGGTATTTCGGCAGTGCAAACCGCAAGGGATTGTGATCTGGGTGAATGGAAGAATAAGGCGGAAACAACGGAAAGAAATCACATGATTGGGCAAGAGATGGGAGGAGTAAGGACAGCATCAGTGTTGTACAGGAAAGTTCAGATTTGGTGCACAAATCATATGTCGCCAGTGCATACTGTGGGAAAGGTTGATCCCGCAGATTTGGAAAGATAGACGGATAATGAACACTCGAAAATCACAAACAGCAGAATATTTTTCTGACAAGATTGGGGGGCGATTCAGTGCTAAAAGAAGCCTCGGACATGACGGCTACAAGAGACAGTGTAGACGAGGTGGAATGGGCATCACATCCTGCCAGAAACATCCAGTTCACCAACCACAACACCATGGCGAATCATGATAACCAGAAGATGAAGATAGCCATGACTGCAAGCTGGCTGGAAGAGGTGGCCTCTAATGGTGGAGGCCTCACCAGCAGACACTTGGAGAGGGGGTCTTCCTCACATGGAGGAAGGACTCTCTGACTACCTCCCAGCCAGTCCCCACCCCGGCGGCAATGGAGGTGCAGAACACCAATGTCGTACTACTATGCGCACCCCATGGCTTGCGGTGGGTTACTTCTTCTCTGTGCTGCCTTTCAGCACGGAGGGGCTGTTCGGTGAGCTGAAAAGCAAGTGGGGACTCCGTGGGCGTCTGGCCTGCACTCCTGTCTGCAACAACAGGTTCATGTTGGAGTTCGAGCGTGAAGGGGACCGCCTCTTCATCCTCGAGAATGGGCCATGGACTCACCGGAAAGACGCTTTTCTGATTGTTCCCTTTGATGGACAAGGTATATCTGCTGATGTGGTTGTGAATGTGATGCCCATTTGGGCACGTATCTATGATGTTCCTCCGCTCATGCTCTCAGTGGAGGTGGGCTGGGAGCTCGGGAAAAAGATTGGTAAGGTTCTGAGGGTGGATGCTGATAAGCATGCCAACATTATCACTGAATTTGTTCGGGTTCGTGTTGAACACAATGTAAACAAGCATCTCCTGCGTGAGATCTATAGTAGAGAGTTAGGTGATGATGAGTTGTTTAAGGTAGAGGTCAGGTATGAAAGGGCTCCTAGGTTCTGCATCTATTTTGGCCACGTACGGCACGATGAGAGAGATTGTAGGATCCTTGTAGATGATCAGCAGCTGAGGTATACTGCTACCACAAAGGTGTCGTCGTTCGAACCGAGGAAGAACAAAGGGGGCTATGTGGCGCCGGACGCGTGCAGCGCTAGATGCTTCTTGCACTTTGGTTCAGAAGTGTACGCAGAGTCGTGGACGGCCCCTGCAAAGCTTGCTTGGGAGAGGCTGGGCAAAGAACAAGATGGCGCCGATCCGCTTCAAGCAGGACAGCTGGTCAAGTATCGAAAGGTTCCCAATGAGATAATTTAGGACCGAATGGTCCAGGCCGCCATCGCTGCTGTTAGCGCTCTCGGGATTGTGGACAAGCCCCGAGCTCGGGACGCTGATGCTCCCACCAACGACATGGCGAATGGCCGTGGCTCTACTCCAACACCGCCCCTAGCTGTTAAGGGATCTACAGTGAAAACTGCCCAGACTACGACTGCTGACCTGATGGCCACACTCCCCGGTGCTGAAATGGGGACCGACGATGACCTTTGGGAGAGGGCTACCCCACCTTTCCCGCCAGGGTTCGGACCAATGACGAATTTTGCGAGCATCTGGCATGCCGCCTCGACACCAACACTGGCGGTGGCTCAAATTTCTGAAGTTGGCGACTTGATGCCAAGCGAGGAGGGGCTCAACAACAACACTGCCCCCCTAGCTTAATAACTCCAGAACACAGTATTGTTGGGAACTGGAAAGGAGGGAAGACAAAAATGAAGGTACAAGACAAGGAGGCTGGCAATGGACAGGAGACCAGCTCTATCCTTGGTAAGAGAGTGTAGCGTAGCAGGGCTGCCCATGGTGGTGCCATAGAAAACAACGAGGATATAGTGCAGGACACATGTAAGAAACCTAAAGGGCCAGAGAGTGGGGAGGATGCTTATAATGGGGGTGAGTTAGGCAGAAGGGAAGCAACCGGTCCTAGGGCTACCGGTGAACTGGCGGGCGCAAAGGAGAGCGCCCGCCAGGAGGGATGAAGATCCTTAGCTAGAACTGTCGGGGTGTGGGCCACTATCGGTGTCAAAACCGGCGGATCTCGGATAGGGGGTCCTGAACTGTGCGTCAAGGCGGATGGTAATAGAAGACAAGGGACACGATGTTTTTACCCAGGTTCGGGCCCTCTCGGTGGAGGTAAAACCCTACTCCTGCTTGATTAATATTGATGATATGGGTAGTACAAGACTTGATCTACCATGAGATCGGAGAGGCTAAACCCTAGAAGCTAGCCTATGGTCTGATTGTTGTATATCTACCGACTAGCCTGACCTCGGTTTATATAATGCACCAGAGGCCTAGGATAACAAGAGTCCTAGCCGAATACGCCGGTGGGGGAGGAGTCCTTGTCTTGATCGCCAAGTCTTGTGGAATCTTCCTTGTATGCGGCAACTGTCCGGACTGGCCCATGAGTATACGACCATGGGGATCCTAGGCCCAATTCACCTGATCAGGAGACGACGTGGTGAGTACCCCCTAGTCCAGGACACCGTTAGTAGCCTCCTGAACCGGTCTTCAAGTTGGGACGCTCCTCGATTCTTCCGAACTGTTCTTCATCTTCGGTCGTCGGTCTTGAAAACTGGTTCAACAAATCTTCTCATCTTCGATCTTGAGGATCGCCGAAATGCATTCGACAAGTTTATACGTCGGGTATCCGAGGAGCCCCTTTAAGTTTCCGGCCTTTATCAATGCCTTGTTATTTTTATGCCATGCCTCGGGTCTGAAGTTATTCCCAGGAGGCAGTGTCCTCTTGCGTTCGAGCTCTAACGCCGGACTGCATTCGAGGTATCTCTTGCAACCGAGCACCAATGCCAGACTGCTTTAGAGCTCCAACGCTGAAATGTATCCGAACTCCAACGCCGGACTGTGTCCAAGCTCCAACGTCGGACTATATCCAAGATGTCATAGATCATCTTGGTCCAAAAAAGTTGAAGGAGTTTAGCCGAGCTTAATGCCGGAAATTCCCTCTAAGGAGCCAGCCACTTGCATCCGAGTTATATGCCGAACTGCTTCCGAGGTGGTTAAGCACCTTGGTCATGGGCTGATTTTTGGTCAATGTTTTTTATTTATGCAATTTATTCTCTGACGAGATATATAGCTAGTAGCCCTCAAGGTGTGTATCAGTCTAAAACCCGAGATGCACATGAAGGATGACATAAGACCGCTGATCCCCGTAGCCGCTGAGAATCAGGTTGATTTGCAAAATCGGTCTGAGGATCAAGTCCTAACTCGGCAGAATACTTCGGGACAAAAAAAGCGGCGTGCTCAGTCCTCGAGACTCAGGTTGGGTGCGGCCGACCAACCTGAGGATCAAAATCTCCTTGGAAACTGTATTGCACTTAAAACTTTCTGCATAGAACAAGTAATGCAGTAGCCCCCGAGACACTGGTCGGGTGGCAACACCAGATCAGGGGATCGATGTGCCCCTTTAATATTTGTAAATAATAAGCCCGAAGCCCAGTAGTCCCCGAGCCTTAATGCGGGCACGGGAGGCCGAATTAAGGATCGATATCTATAGTAAAATCACAAATTATGTGTAATGACTCTATGTATCCAAGTACTTTACGTCATTAATGCTTGGATCCGCATTGTACAAAACTTTGTTGACCGACCATCGGCTTCCACCTCCTCGGCCAATAGCCGAGGAGTGTTGGTCCTACTTTATAGAGCCTTTATGAGGGCAAAGATTTACAACAAACAAGACAATCTGGCCATACGGTTTTATAAACAAAGGTACGCAGAGAGACATGTTATATTACTATTTAACAGAAGAAATGTCTTCCAAAGAGAATAGTCCCGCTATCGGTTCCTTTCTTTGGGTTGTCATGCTAAGCATGATCATGAAACCTCAGCTCCAATGTAAGAGCAATATATCGCGGATTTAGTTTGGGAGGCCAGTTAATAGCCCCCGGTAGTGTACGGCGACAGTCGAGGTCAAGCCGTAAACACTTCGGCCATTGTTATGAATGGCCCGTCGTTTAACGCCGTCATCGGATCGCCGACCAGTTTACGCTTATTGTGACAGTTAGTTTTCGGCTTTCTCCACTGAGGTGCTTAACCATGTGAGCTGGAAGCACAATCACAGTGGTTCTCCCTTTGCACACCTAGCCGAACAAAGCAGAACATAGGAGGCAAGCGCAGGAGCCGGGCAACCCAACTATTGACCGAAGACACAATTCGAAACCAATGCATATATAGCAATATCCGAGAATGTTTTTGCCGAAACCCTAAAGGTGTCCGACGTTGCACTGCGAGACTGGTGCTGAAAACACACAAATAGTTTAAAAGTGTCATGGGCTCGAAAAGCCAAAAAACTTATTCAAAAGGTTAACGTCTGAACTAGATCAAGTGTTCGGTGCCAATCCGAAAATTGGACTTTAGAAAAAAAAGGTGCTTCTGCCGTGCTTTCACATGACACATCCTATTTCAAAACTTCAAGCGGGTCAGCCTACGGCTTCAACCTCCTATCCCGAAGGCGGAGTACTTCTTACTAGGACACTTTAGCAAACTAAACTCTAGCGGCTTTGAGAGAGAAATTAGGCTCCCCGGCTAGTGACCGCATGTTGGGGAACGTTGCAAAAAATTAAATTTTTTCCTACGGTTTCACCAAGATCCATCTATGAGTTCATCTAAGCAACGAGTCTAGGGAGAGAGTTTGCATCTACATACCACTTGTAGATCGCGTGCGGAAGCTTGCAAGGTGATGATGTAGTCGTACTCGACGTGATCCAAATCACCGATGACCAGCGCCGAACGGACGGCACCTCCGCGTTCAACACACGTATGGGACGGGAGACGTCTCCTCCTTCTTGATCCAGCAAGGGGGAAGGAGAGGTTGATGAAGATCCAGCAGCACGACGGCGTGGTGGTGGATGCAGGGCGTCACAGCAGCAGGGCTTCGCCGAGACTACGAGGGAGAGACGTAACGGGGGGAGGAGGAGGCGCCAGGGGCTGGTGTATGAAGTCCCTCCTCTCCCCCACTATATATAGGGGTGCCAAGGGGGGGCGCCGGCCCTAGTAGATGAGATCTACTAGGGGGGCGGCGGCCTAGGGGAGGTTTCCCTCCCCCCCAAGGCACCTAGGGGTGCCTTCCACCACTAGGACTCCTCCTAGGGGGAAACCCTAGGCGCATGGGCCTATAGGGGCTGGTGCCCTTGGCCCATGATGGCCAAGGCACACCCCCTACAGCCCATGTGGCCCCCCGGGACAGGTGGCCCCACCCGGTGGACCCCCGGGACCCTTCCGGTGGTCCCGGTACAATACCGATAACCCCGAAACTTGTCCCGATGCCCGAAATAGCACTTCCTATATATAATTCTTTACCTCCGGACCATTCCGGAACTCCTCGTGACGTCCGGGATCTCATCCGGGACTCCGAACAACATTCGGGTTTCTGCATATACATATCTTCATAACCCTAGCGTCACCGAACCTTAAGTGTGTAGACCCTACGGGTTCGGGAGACATGCAGACATGACCGAGACGCTCTCAGTCAATAACCATCAGCGGGATCTGGATACCCATGATGGCTCCCACATGCTCCTCGATGTTGTCATCGGATGAACCACGATGTCGAGGATTCGATCAAACCCTGTATGCAATTCCCTTTGTCAATCGGTACGTTACTTGCCCGAGACTCGATCGTCGGTATCCCAATACCTTGTTCAGTCTCGTTACCGGCAAGTCACTTTACTCGTACCGTAATGCATGATCCCGTGTCCAACACCTTGGTCACATTGAGCTCAATATGATGATGCATTACCGAGTGGGCCCAGAGATACCTCTCCGTCATACGGAGTGACAAATCCCAGTCTCGATCCGTGTCAACCCAACAGCTACTTTCGGAGATACCTGTAATGCACCTTTATAGTCACCCAGTTACGTTGTGACGTTTGATACACCCAAGGCACTCTTACGGTATCCGGGAGTTACACGATCTCATGGTCGAAGGAAGAGATACTTGACACTTGCAAAGCTCTAGCAAAACGAACTACACGATCTTTTATGCTATGCTTAGGATTGGGTCTTGTCCATCACATCATTCTCCTAATGATGTGATCCCGTTATCAACGACATCCAATGTCCATAGTCAGGAAACCATGACTATCTGTTGATCACAACGAGCTGGTCAACTAGAGGCTTACCAGGGACATAGTGTGGTCTAAGTATTCACACGTGTATTACGATTTCCGGATAATACAGTTATAGCATGAATAAAAGACAATTATCATGAACAATGAAATATAATAATACTTTTATTATTGCCTCTAGGGCATATTTCCAACAGTCTCCCACTTGCACTAGAGTCACTAATCTAGTTACATTGTGATGAATCGAACACCCATAGAGTTCTGGTGTTGATCATGTTTTGCACGCGAGAGAGGTTTAGTCAGCGGATCTGCGACATTCAGATCCGTGTGCACTTTGCAAATCTCTATGTCTCCATCTTGAACATTTTCACGGATGGAGTTGAAACGACGCTTGATGTGCCTGGTCTTCTTGTGAAACCTGGGCTCCTTTGCGAGGGCAATAGCTCCAGTGTTGTCACAGAAGAGTTTGATCGGCCCCGACGCATTGGGTATGACTCCTAGGTCGGTGATGAACTCCTTCACCCAAATCGCTTCATGTGCTGCCTCCGAGGCTGCCATGTACTCCGCTTCACACGTAGATCCCGCCACGACGCTCTGCTTGCAGCTGCACCAGCTTACTGCTCCACCATTCAACATATACACGTATCCGGTTTGTGACTTAGAGTCATCCAGATCTGAGTCGAAGCTAGCGTCGACGTAACCCTTTACGACGAGCTCTTCGTCTCCTCCATAAACGAGAAACATGTCCTTTGTCCTTTTCAGGTACTTCAGGATATTCTTGACCGCTGTCCAGTGTTCCTTGCCGGGATTACTTTGGTATCTTGCTACCAAACTTACGGCAAGGTTTACATCGGGTCTGGTACACAGCATGGCATACATAATAGATCCTATGGCTGAAGCATAGGGGATGACACTCATCTCTTCTTTATCTTTTGCCGTGGTCGGTGACTGAGCTGAGCTCAGTCTCATACCTTGTAACATAGGCAAGAACCCCTTCTTGGACTGATCCATTCTGAATCTCTTCAAAATCTTATCAAGGTATGTGCTTTGTGAAAGACCTATGAGGCGTCTCGATCTATCTCTATAGATCTTGATGCCTAATATATAAGCAGCTTCTCCAAGGTCCTTCATTGAAAAACACTTATTCAAGTAGGCCTTAATGCTGTCCAGAAATTCTATATTATTTCCCATCAGGAGTATGTCATCTACATATAATATGAGAAATGCTACAGAGCTCCCACTCACTTTCTTGTAAACGCAGGCTTCTCCATAAGTCTGCATAAACCCAAACGCTTTGATCATCTCATCAAAGCGAATGTTCCAACTCCGAGATGCTTGCACCAGTCCATAAATGGATCGCTGGAGCTTGCATACTTTGTTAGCGTTCCGAGGATCGACAAAACCTTCCGGCTGCATCATATACAGTTCTTCCTTAAGATGCCCGTTAAGGAATGCTGTTTTGACGTCCATCTGCCATATCTCATAATCATAGTATGCGGCAATTGCTAACATGATTCGGACGGACTTTAGCTTCGCTACGGGAGAGAATGTCTCGTCGTAGTCAATCCCTTGAACCTGTCGATAACCCTTAGCGACAAGTCGAGCTTTATAGATGGTAACATTACCATCCGCGTCCGTCTTCTTCTTAAAGATCCATTTGTTTTCTATCGCTCGCCGATCATCGGGCAAGTCTGTCAAAGTCCATACTTTGTTTTCATACATGGATTCTATCTCGGATTTCATGGCTTCAAGCCATTTGTTGGAATCCGGGCCCGCCATTGCTTCTTCATAGTTCGAAGGTTCATTGTTGTCTAACAACATGATTTCCAGGACAGGGTTGCCGTACCACTCTGGTGCGGAACGTGTCCTTGTGGACCTACGAAGTTCAGCAGTAACTTGATCCGAAGTACCTTGATCATTATCATGGTTTTCCTCTTCAGTTGGTGTGGGCATCACAGGAACGGTTTCCTGTGCTGCGTCACTATCCCGCTCAAGAGGTAGTACTTCATCGAGTTCTACTTTCCTCCCACTTACTTCTTTCGAGAGAAACTCTTTTTCCAGAAAGCATCCGTTCTTGGCAACAAAGATCTTGCCTTCGGATCTTAAGTAGAAGGTATACCCTACAGTTTCCTTAGGGTATCCTATGAATACGCATTTTTCCGACTTGGGTTCGAGCTTTTCAGGTTGAAGTTTCTTGACATAAGCTTCGCATCCCCAAACTTTTAGAAACGACAGCTTAGGTTTCTTTCCAAACCATAATTCATACGGTGTCGTCTCAACGGATTTAGACGGTGCCCTATTTAAAGTGAATGTAGCTGTCTCTAGAGCGTATCCCCAAAATGATAGCGGTAAATCGGTAAGAGACATCATAGACCGCACCATATCCAATAGAGTGCGATTACGACGTTCGGACACACCGTTTCGCTGAGGTGTTCCAGGCGGCGTGAGCTGTGAAACGATTCCACATTTCTTTAAGTGTGTACCAAATTCGTGACTTAAGTATTCTCCTCCACGATCTGATCGTAAGAATTTTATCTTTCGGTCACGTTGATTCTCCACCTCATTCTGAAATTCCTTGAACTTTTCAAAGGTCTCAGACTTGTGTTTCATTAAGTAGACATACCCATATCTACTCAAGTCATCTGTGAGAGTGAGAACATAACGATATCCTCCGCGAGCCTCAACGCTCATTGGACCGCACACATCGGTATGTATGATTTCCAACAAGTTGGTTGCTCGCTCCATTGTTCCGGAGAACGGAGTCTTGGTCATTTTGCCCAAGAGGCATGGTTCGCACGTGTCAAACGATTCATAATCAAGAGACTCTAAAAGTCCATCGGCATGGAGCTTCTTCATGCGCTTGACACCAATGTGACCAAGGCGGCAGTGCCACAAGTATGTGGGACTATCGTTATCAACTTTAAATCTTTTGGCATCTACACTATGAACATGTGTAATATTACGCTCGAGATTCATTAAGAATAAACCATTGACCATCGGAGCATGACCATAAAACATATCTCTCATATAAATCGAACAACCATTATTCTCAGACTTAAATGAGTAGCCATCTCGTATTAAACGAGATCCTGATACAATGTTCATGCTCAAACTTGGCACTAAATAACAATTATTAAGGTTCAAAACTAATCCCGTAGGTAAATGTAGAGGCAGCGTGCCGACGGCGATCACATCGACTCTGGAACCATTCCCGACGCGCATCGTCACCTCGTCCTTCGCCAGTCTCCGTTTATTCCGCAGCTCCTGCTGTGAGTTACAAATATGAGCAACGGCACCGGTATCAAATACCCAGGAGTTACTACGATTACTGGTAAGGTACACATCAATCACATGTATATCAAATATACCTTTGGTGTTGCCGGCCTTCTTATCCGCTAAGTATTTGGGGCAGTTCCGCTTCCAGTGACCCTTCCCCTTGCAATAAAAGCACTCAGTCTCAGGCTTGGGTCCATTCTTTGACTTCTTCCCGGTAACTGGCTTACCAGGCGCGGCAACATCTTTGCCGTCCTTCTTGAAGTTCTTCTTACCCTTGCCCTTCTTGAACTTAGTGGTCTTATTGACCATCAACACTTGATGTTCTTTCTTGATTTCAGCCTCTGCTGACTTCAGCATCGAGAACACTTCAGGAATGGTCTTTTCCATTCCCTGCATGTTGTAGTTCATCACAAAGCTCTTGTAGCTTGGTGGGAGCGACTGGAGGATTCTGTCAATGACCGCCTCATCTGGGAGGTTAATGTTCAGCTGGGTCATACGGTTGTGCAACCCAGACATCTTCAGGATGTGCTCACTGACAGAACTGTTTTCCTCCATCTTACAACTGTAGAACTTGTCGGAGACATCATATCTCTCGACCCGGGCATGAGCTTGAAAAACTAGTTTCAGCTCTTCGAACATCTCATATGCTCCGTGATGCTCAAAACGCTTTTGGAGCCCCGGTTCTAAGCTGTAAAGCATGCCGCACTGAACGAGGGAGTAATCATCAGCGCGAGACTGCCAAGCATTCATAATGTCTTGGTTCTCTGGGACGGGAGCGTCACCTAGCGGTCCTTCTAGGACATATTGTTTCCTGGCAGCTATGAGGATGATCCTCAGGTTCCGGACCCAGTCCGTATAGTTGCTGCCATCATCTTTCAGCTTGGTTTTCTCTAGGAACGCGTTGAAGTTCATGTTGACATTAGCGTTGGCCATTGATCTACAAGACATATTTGCAAAGGTTTTAGACTAAGTTCATGATAATAAAGTTCTAATCAAATTATGAACTCCCACTTAGATTAGACATCCCTTTAGTCATCTAAGTGTTACACGATCCGAGTCGACTAGCCCGTGTCCGATCATCACGTGAGACGGACTAGTCATCGTCGGTGAACATTTTCATGTTGATCGTATCTTCCATACGACTCGTGTTCGACCTTTCGGTCTCCGTGTTCCGAGGCCATGTCTGCACATGCTAGGCTCGTCAAGTTAACCCTAAGTGTTTTCGCTGTGTAAAACTGTCTTACACCCGTTGTATGTGAACGTAAGAATCCATCACACCCGATCATCACGTGGTGCTTAGAAACGACGAACTGTAGCAACGGTGCACAGTTAGGGGAGAACACTTCTTGAAATTTTATAAGGGATCATCTTATTTACTACCGTCGTCCTAAGTAAACAAGATGCATAATACATAATAAACATCACATGCAATTATATAGTTGTGACATGATATGGCCAATATCATATAGCTCCATTGATCTTCATCTTCGGGGCTCCATGATCATCTTGTCACCGGCTTGACACCATGATCTCCATCATCATGATCTCCATCATCGTGTCTTCATGAAGTTGTCACGCCAACGACTACTTCTACTTCTATGACTAACGTTTAGCAATAAAGTAAAGTAGTTTACATGACGTTATTCAATGACACGCAGGTCATACAAAAAATAATGACAACTCCTATGGCTCCTGCCGGTTGTCATACTCATCGACATGCAAGTCGTGAATCCTATTACAAAGAACATGATCTCATACATCACAATTCATCATTCATCACAACTTCTGGCCATATCACATCACATGATCAATCGCTGCAAAAACAAGTTAGACGTCCTCTAATTGTTGTTGCATCTTTTACGTGGCTGCAATTGGGTTCTAGCAAGAACGTTTTCTTACCTACGAATCACCACAACGTGATTTTGTCAACTTCTATTTACCCTTCATAAGGGCCCTGTTCATCGATTCCGCTCCAACTAAGGTGGGAGAGACAGACACCCGCCAGCCACCTTATGCAACTTGTGCATGTCAGTCGGTGGAACCGGTCTCACGTAAGTGTACGTGTAAGGTTGGTCCGGGCCGCTTCATCCCACAATACCGTTGAGCAAGAAAAGACTAGTAGAGGCAAGTAAGATGACAAAATCCACGCCCACAACAAAGTTGTGTTCTACTCGTGCAAAGAGAACTACGCATAGACCTAGCTCATGATGCCACTGTTGGGGAACGTTGCAGAAAATTAAAATTTTTCCTACGGTTTCACCAAGATCCATCTATGAGTTCATCTAAGCAACGAGTCTAGGGAGAGAGTTTGCATCTACATACCACTTGTAGATCGCGTGCGGAAGCTTGCAAGGTGATGATGTAGTCGTACTCGACGTGATCCAAATCACCGATGACCAGCGCCGAACGGACGGCACCTCCGCGTTCAACACACGTACGGGACGGGAGACGTCTCCTCCTTCTTGATCCAGCAAGGGGGAAGGAGAGGTTGATGAAGATCCAGCAGCACGACGGCGTGGTGGTGGATGCAGGGCGTCACAGCAGCAGGGCTTCGCCGAGACTACGAGGGAGAGACGTAACGGGGGGAGGTGGAGGCGCCAGGGGCTGGTGTATGAAGTCCCTCCTCTCCCCCACTATATATAGGGGTGCCAGGGGGGCGCCGGCCCTAGTAGATGAGATCTACTAGGGGGGCGGCGGCCTAGGGGAGGTTTCCCTCCCCCCCAAGGCACCTAGGGGTGCCTTCCACCACTAGGACTCCTCCTAGGGGGAAACCCTAGGCGCATGGGCCTATAGGGGCTGGTGCCCTTGGCCCATGATGGCCAAGGCGCACCCCCTACAGCCCATGTGGCCCCCCGGGACAGGTGGCCCCACCCGGTGGACCCCCGGGACCCTTCGGTGGTCCCGGTACAATACCGATAACCCCGAAACTTGTCCCGATGCCCGAAATAGCACTTCCTATATATAATTCTTTACCTCCGGACCATTCCGGAACTCCTCGTGACGTCCAGGATCTCATCCGGGACTCCGAACAACATTCGGGTTTCTGCATATACATATCTTCATAACCCTAGCGTCACCGAACCTTAAGTGTGTAGACCCTACGGGTTCGGGAGACATGCAGACATGACCGAGACGCTCTCAGTCAATAACCATCAGCGGGATCTGGATACCCATGATGGCTCCCACATGCTCCTCGATGTTGTCATCGGATGAACCACGATGTCGAGGATTCGATCAAACCCTGTATGCAATTCCCTTTGTCAATCGGTACGTTACTTGCCCGAGACTCGATCGTCGGTATCCCAATACCTTGTTCAGTCTCGTTACCGGCAAGTCACTTTACTCGTACCGTAATGCATGATCCCGTGTCCAACACCTTGGTCACATTGAGCTCAATATGATGATGCATTACCGAGTGGGCCCAGAGATACCTCTCCGTCATACGGAGTGACAAATTCCCAGTCTCGATCCGTGTCAACCCAACAGCTACTTTCGGAGATACCTGTAATGCACCTTTATAGTCACCCAGTTACGTTGTGACGTTTGATACACCCAAGGCACTCTTACGGTATCCGGGAGTTACACGATCTCATGGTCGAAGGAAGAGATACTTGACACTTGCAAAGCTCTAGCAAAACGAACTACACGATCTTTTATGCTATGCTTAGGATTGGGTCTTGTCCATCACATCATTCTCCTAATGATGTGATCCCGTTATCAACGACATCCAATGTCCATAGTCAGGAAACCATGACTATCTGTTGATCACAACGAGCTAGTCAACTAGAGGCTTACCAGGGACATAGTGTGGTCTAAGTATTCACACGTGTATTACGATTTCCGGATAATACAGTTATAGCATGAATAAAAGACAATTATCATGAACAATGAAATATAATAATACTTTTATTATTGCCTCTAGGGCATATTTCCAACACCGCACACTTGTATCGAAAAAAGGAGTGATAAATAATAATAAAAACTTTGCAACGACTAAGAAGAAAAACACTTATCATAAAATGGCTCATATAAATTTAAGATCCCCCAAGTGACTTGGGTAAAAGAATGATTGCATGTACCAAAGTACTTATATCATATCTATGTTCAATCGAACTTTAAACGCGTCTTAACCGACCGTCGGCTTCTCCCTCTTCGGTCAAGGAGCGAAAAGTGTTATGTACTCCATCTGTCGAGAATATTGACGGTGTTTCCAATAACCAGGCAATCAGGCCATAAGGCTGTAACAAACAAAGCGCGCTCAGGAAACTTATGCTATATTACTACGAAGAGTAAGAAGCATCTTCAAAGAAAATAGTACCCCCACCGATACCTTTCTTCGGTGCTCATTGTTATTATGAGACTTGTGCAATAGATTTTTTGTACTCATGAGTTCCGTTGTGTGCCGACCATTATTGAAAACAGTAAGAGTGCTAGCTTTCGGCTTCACCCAGTCTGAGGTCCGGCTCGGGTGACCCGATCGTGACAATCGCAGAGGTGCTCCCTTTACTCCCTAGCTGAACAATCGGGAACGTAGGGGTAAGCACACGAGCCAGGCAACCGAGCTTGCAAATCGCTTAAGTCAATATGATGCATATTGTGGCGTAATACACGAACAAGAAACGAAGCCGTACAAGTATAATCACATGCAAGAGAAAAAAGCTTCATGAAGAAAGCCCCAGAGTAAACGGGGTATTTGAATTTGTGCGTCACAAACAAAGTTTGGACAAGGAAATTTTTACAAGCAACTTTTTTCCAAAAAAGTATAATGCTTGGCCGAGCCGAACACAAGTTAAAAATTTAAAACTTTGAGCATGAAGGCAACTTAGCTGGTTAATGTGTTCGGTATTGATGACGAGGTCCGAGCTTAATGCGGGACAAGGTTCCATCCCCCAAGCCGATCCCGAGGTGGCGGAGCAAAGAGCTCGACACTCCGAAGTGGTGACATAGCACGGTAAATGCAGGACGGCAGGGTGATGCTGAAGTCCCCGACATGGGGTAATGAAGTGTTGACGAAGCCCCCCGTCCAGCCGAGGTGACGCCAAAGGACATAGCCCGGGTGGATCATTTTCCTGTCCACAAAAAATAGTGCAAACCGGAGATAATAGTAATAATAATCAAAAAAATTGTTACATAACAAATAATTTATGCAAAGTGAGTAATAAAAGAAATATGGCCTGCCGCCGAAGTTGATGTCGATGCAGGGCGGCGTCGTGATGCGGTAAAGGCATGGCAAGGCCTGAATTCACAGGTCGGTTCGAGTTCCGGATGCGGCGTTCGCCGGACTATGTATGGAAACTCACCGAACCACCATGCAACCGTCGTTAATGCAGCCACCATTAGATAGACATGCGTACATATGATGGACAGACCAGAGTGATAATTCGTTGGAAAAAATGAACGCAAACAAGCAAAAAATACTAGGATTAATAGCACCCGGCTTATTTATTGTAGCAATCCAAAGAAAGGTGATTCCCAAAATTGGGACTCGATCCGCACACCTATCGCCTGATGGGCAATAAAGCAACGGCATGGTAATGTTGGCAAAGGTTGGCTCGCCGAGGCAAAGCCCTCGGTCCAACTAACGTGACGGAGCTGGTCGGCCAGCGACGCCGAAGTCTCCGGAGTAGGTTGATGAAGAGATGATGAAGCCTCCGGTCCAGCTAACATGATGAAGCCTCGGTGTCAGCCGATGAGTCGAAGTAGGTCGGCGTGATGGACACCAGCTTGAAAAAGCAACAGTGCGGCCCTGCCGATGCAGGTCGTGACGTGGTTGATGCCGGCTTGATGAAGCGACCGTGCGGCGCTGCCTGTATGCCCGCTCCGTGTAATCCGTGGGGCGGCGATGTTGGTGATGATTTATCCTTCGCGATGCCGGACTCTTGTTCGGCTTGCCAAGACAATGATCCAAAGAAGTTGAGCTCGGCTCAACAAAGTGGCGACGTGTCTAGCGTAGGTCGGCAACCGTGGAGCAATATTGCCGGACTGGTTTGACACCAGCATGATATTGAAGATCATGTTAAAAAGATTTTAAAGTTAGTGGGATGTGCTCGGAAACCAAACACAACACCCCATACAAAACTTCCTTCAAAAAGGATGTCCGAAATCCCGTTCATAAGAAAGACGAACTCGGCTCGGATTCGTTTTCGCGCAGAAAACAGATCCGAAAAGTGATGCACTAATCGGAAGGTTCCCGGAGTTTGGACGGTCGGATCGAGCTGAAATTTTGAGGGGTGGTATATATATATAGGAATTCCGTAGCCGATCAACGCTTGGATCTTCGAAAGGAAGTCCAAGCTAAAAGCTGGACACCACGCCCTAAACTCGTCCAGACTCTCGTCCAGATTCAATGCGGCTCCGGTATATCGGAGATTGCCAGAGATTCCCCCATCGGAACTTGACGGAATTTTCCAGGATTGTTGTAGACTCAATTCCGCACAATTCCACCGAAGCAATTGTTAAAATGACGCTTGGGGAGGCGGTGGCGGCGGACACAAGTCCGCCATCCAGAAAAATAGTACGGTCGCCCGAGGGCAATGTTGACGTTGAGCCCCCGGGCTCCCTGAATGATTCCCCCATGATCTTGATAGATATCGGAGTTGATATTGATGAGGGCCCTCATCCGAACATGACGATCAGAGGTAGGGCGCAGTCCTTGGTTGAACAAAGGTGACCAGTCGAGCTGGTGACGAAGATGCCGAAGTCGTAGTTGATCTGCAGGCGAGCCATCGACCCTTTGCCGAACACACAGCGGAACTCTCAATGAAAGCACCAATGTCGGTGTCAAAACCGGCGGATCTCGGGTAGGGGGTCCCGAACTGTGCGTCTAGGCGGATGGTAACAGGAGACAAGGGACACGATGTTTTTACCCAGGTTCGGGCCCTCTCGGTGGAGGTAAAACCCTACTCCTGCTTGATTAATATTGATGATATGGGTAGTACAAGAGTTGATCTACCACGAGATCGAAGAGGCTAAACCCTAGAAGCTAGCCTATGGTCTGATTGTTGTATATCTATCGACTAGCCTGGCCTCGGTTTATATAATGCACCAGAGGCCTAGGATAACAAGAGTCTTAGCCGAATACGCCGGTGGGGGAGGAGTCCTTGTCTTGATCACCAAGTCTTGTGGAATCTTCCTTGTATGCGGCAACTGTCCGGACTGGCCCATGAGTATAAGGCCATGGGTATCCTCGGCCCAGCCCACCTGATCGGGAGACGACGTGGTGAGTACCCCCTAGTCCAGGACACCGTCAGCCACCCTGGTACAGTTGTGAACTCGTGTGCCTAGTGCATGCCCACCGCCCCTCTGTCGTGTTCATATCTAAAATGCGGCAGTGCGAAGAGAGCGTCAAGAAAATAAGATGGTGGCCTTACCTCAAGCACTGTATCACCCACGGCGGAGTGGGAAAAGGTGCCGGTATGGCCTTACTTTGGGACGATAGTGTTGAAATAAAGATAATCTCATAAGGTTCGAGGTATATTGATGTGCATGTTCGTGATGATCCCCATGGCCTTGAGTGGCGGGGTATCTTTGTGTATGGTGAACCGAAAGCCCACGAGAGACATAATATGTGGAGCCTGTTAAGAAGAATAAAACCAAAATATGTTTAGCCTTGGATGATAATAGGGGACTTCAATGAAACATTATGGCAAAGTGAACACTTCTCGGTTGCCAAAAGATCTGAAAGGAATTTGAGCAACTTCAGAGAAGTATTGTCATGGTGTAATCTGCATGATCTTGGTTATCATGGCCCCGAGTGCACATATATTAATAAGCAAAAAGGAAGTAATAATGTCCGATCTAGGCTGGATAGGGGAGTTGCCTCGCCTGAGTGGTTAGAGTTGTTTCGCAATGCAAATGTCCAGCATATAATTACCTCCCGATCTGACCATTTTCCCATGTTGCTGTCCTTGGGAACTGAAGACACTGCCAGAAGGTCGGCTCCATTCCGATATGAAAGGATGTGGGAACGTGTCCCTTCATTGGATAGCACAGTTAAAGATGCTTGGGAGGGAGACAGCTCGGGCTCCTCACTAGTTGTAGTAGCAAAGGAACTCAAAGGGGTCCAAGTTTCACTTCAGAAATGGTTTAAGAATGATTTTGGTTCAGTTTCTAGTTGCATCAAGAAGAAACGGAAGGAGCTAAATAAGCTCCATGAGAGACCGAGAACTGATGAAAATGAAAATCGCATACGAGGGGAAATTATGTGGAAACAACGGTCTAGGGCGAGTTGGATAAAAGAAGGTGCTCAAAACGCAAGGTACTTCATTGCGAAAAAAGAAGAACCAAATTAGAAAATTGAAGAATGAGGAGGGGATATGTATTGAGAAGAAGGACGAGCTGCGCAATGACATCTGCGTTTTTTAAAAATCAGTACAACAAGGAAGACGAGGTTGTCCCCTTTGAACTGATCGAGTTGATCTCCCAAACGGTCCAGGATGATATGAACGCAAAACTTACAAAAGACTTTACTGAGAAAGAAGTGATGCCCTGTTTCAGATAGGACCACTAAAAGCCCCCAGGTATAGACGGTTTCCCGGACAGTTTTTTCCAGCATAATTGGAGTACAATCAAAAAGGATGTAATAAAAGCGGTTTTGAATTTTTTTGAGGATGACATCATGCTCGAAAGGATCAATGACATGGTCATTGTGCTCATTCCAAAGGGAAGGAATCCCCAAAGTCTTAAAGACTTCAGGCCAATCAGTCTATGTAACATAATTTATAAGGTCATCTCCAAGTGTTTGGTCAACCGACTGCGCCCCTAGCTACCTTGACGAGTTGATCTCAGAGACGCAAAGTGCATTCATCCCAGGCAGGCTGATCACTTATAATGCCATTATTGCTTTCAAATGCTTTCACAAGATTCATCATAGTAAAAAATCATATAACACCCATTGTGCATACAAGTTGGACCTAGCAAAGGCCCATGATACAATGGATATCTATGGGGCGCGCTGGAAAAGATTGGATTCAACTTGATCTGGATCAATTGGGTCATGAAATGTGTAACATCGGTGCGGTTTTCATTGAAGATGAATGGAAAGGTACTTGAACCATTCATCCCTTCGAGAGGACTTTGGCAAGGCGATCCCTTGAGCCCTTGCTTATTCCTCTTTGTGGCGGACGGGCTGGCAAATATTTTTCAAGAACGAGGTATTGGGAGGCAGTATCACTTCGGTCAAGGTAGCTCGTAACAGCCCTGGGATTTCAAATCTGTTGTTCACGGATGATAGTCTCGTTTTCTTTAAGGCCTCAAGTGAACAAGCTTTGTCAGTTAAGAAAGCGCTATCCATGTTTCAGAGATGCACTTGACAACTCCTAAGCAACAAAAAATGTTCAATTTTGTTCAGTGAGCATTGCCCAACAGAAGTTCAAGAGGAAATTAAGAGTATCTTGGCAATTGAAGCATCCACCTTTGAGAGTAAATATCTTGGCCTCCCAACTCCAGAAGGCAGAATGAAAGACTCCAACTTCCAACCTTAATGGATAGGTTCATGAAGAGATCTAATGACTCGACGGGAAGGTTCATGAAGAACATAAATTATATCATACATATGTGAATGAAGGCTCTTTTACAGGCATGGACCAATTCTATTGAGGCATGGCTACTAATTCTGTGGTGGCACACAGGTCCTTCGATGTGGGGACCGCTCCTGCTCGCCTTCGACTCATCCAATTTTCTTAAACATCTTTAAGGGGGGGGGGGGGTAATTCGGAGCACGTGTTGGTCGTCCAGCGTGTTTTGCGTCGTGCTGGCACACAACGCATCCTGCATGGGGACCACTCTTGCTCGCATTTGGCTCTTCGCGCAGCGTGTTTTCACCCATCTAGTTGGATGCTGAAGTTCATGAGATGTTATAAGAAAATGACACGTGAAGAGAAATTCTTTATACAAGTCCTGCAGAAGGTAAGGTTAGAGGCAAGGTGGTTCAGATGGAAAACCATGGGCATGAAACATCTACAGTCACGGGTGCGGGGCACCTAGTCACGGATGAGGCACGTGAGGCATGGGTTTGGATTTTTTAGAGGTACCTGCCTGCACATGTGTGAATTCTCTAGAAGCACGGGCATGTAATATCCGGAGGCATGGGATAATTGTCTCGACAGTCATGGGTAACAGTTCTCGCACTGTTAAAAGATGCACTGTTGTTCATAATGCAGTGGCGTTGTCATGATGTTCTCTTTTCAGCATGAACATCCAATTTGTAACGAGGTGCCATATAAATATGAGATGGTTTCACCGACACATTCACTGTAAGAGTCGTGGTTAAACAAATTAGTCACATTTGGATGGAATTACCCTAACTCACTAGATCAAAAGTTCTTGTCTTCATTCTTGCTGAAGATCTTGCTAATCTCATCACCCATTTCATTAGGTTTGACCTCATTCTTGTCGCTAAGTAGTAGCATGTACAGTGCCTCTGACCTCCAGTCTTCCACTTCATCCTGCATAAAAGGTGTGTATATGTATCAGAAGTAAAAAAAATATTCCAATATTTTCTATGTGTTGTGTCTAGAAGATTTTCTTTGAAAACTTACGCTGAAATCATCTATGTCATCGAGGAAACTTTCACCATTGTAGAGGAAGGCAATATTTAGAACAACAAATGGTGATTCACCCTTTTCTACCATTGGAACATCTTCAACGGTATGAAACTACAATTTTGCTCCATTGGGTATCATTTTATTTTGTAGTATGATGTTGAAGATTTCTTGAATCCTAGGTACCTGGGAATTGTATTTTGTTTTTATTATAATATTTCAACTTGTAAAACTGAAAATATCGTTATTTAGAAATTCTTACGATTATCCACTTATGAACATGATATTCCTCAAACTATTGTTCCCTCTCCTTTGCAGCGATGTTCATTTCTTAAAATATTCGATCTACTTCAATTGGATCAATTTCTTCTACGTTAACCTATTCTTTGTCTAATTCCATAGGAGTTGTTTCCCGAGGATCAATAATATGAACTTTCTTTTTATATTTATCCAGCACATATAGGACGTAGCGGTAATCCTTCTCTAGTGGTATGAATATCTGCATACAAAAGATTTGGTGTTTAGATGACATATTAATATAAAGGAATATGATTAAATGCATATTTTTGATTTTGTTGTTTAGTAAAAGGATGTTTACCATGTTTGCTGTTGAGAGCTTATTATGTTGATGCTCTTTTAGATTCATGGGAACCAGTTGACAATTTGTTCTCTGCAATGCGGCTTTACATTTGGCAGCAGTAGTTTTGTGATTCCTTAGATCCAGTATGTGTTGCAATCAATAATTACGATAAAAATGTGTCATAAAAACAGTTTGGTATCAATATAAAGAACATGCGTTGCAATATAGACAAGTTTGTGCTTTTTAAAAATGTACCTCTGCAAAGTTTGGTCCTAATATTAGTCTATCACTGTCTTTTGAATATAGTCTGCTTTCCTAGATATCTTTTATATCATCGATCACTCTCTTTTCTATATGATGTGGTTTGTTCGTCTGTGCTGGTCTTGGACCAAATGCTGCCTTCAGTTGCGTTGCAGTCAACTGCGTGCTTTAGCTTTCTGTATGTATTGTCTTAAATACAATTTTGCTGTGGCAGAAAAATAAAATAATTTTCTAGGTGAGAGACAATGAGAAACTGAATTTGATAATATTTTTGTCCTTGGTTCAACTATTCCTCTCCCTCCAAACAACTATGTCATCTTCCAGAACAACTGACGTTTTTACTGTCTACAAAGATATATTATGCTCGCTACACCAAATTCTTGCCTTCCTATAAAGAGCCAACCTGTGGTGAAATATGAACGATACTAAACTCGACATTAGATGCAACTCTTAGCAGCGACAAGGATCAATTAATCTGCATAGTGGCGGCCGAACATTCCCTCCAACTGCATGGCTCAATTGATCCTATAAAAAGTGCTAAATATGATATCAAAAGAGTGTGAATCTACTGGATGTTTCCCACAACGAATTTCTTGGCGTTCCTGCCACCGCCGACGCACCTCACCAGCCCTTGGATCTAAAAATGCACAACATCATGAATACAACAAAAAGATAGCCAACATCATCATGAATACAACAAAAAGATAGCCAAAGTCATCCCTTATTGATAATAGTCTCGAAAGGGCAGTACTCACCAAGCATAGAATCCAAACGACTTGAACCTCTCCTGCCTTGCAAGTCCCCAAATTCAGATTCTCAAACCCAGCTTCCAACTCACTTGGCCATTTGAGAAGCGTTCGGCAGGTTCCGGCTTCTCCCAGCAAGGCAGCCCAGCTAGGGAGGTTCCTGGACTGATGGGCGCATGTGTAGACCGGCTGTAGCAGCCCAAATTAGAGGACGAGGTGGGCTCCGACGAGGTGAACACCGACTTCAATGTCTAAAAGGAAACTGCATATGGCCTGGTTATGGGGACTGCGTCACGAGGGTATGCCACTAGGATGCGGCGGGGATGTGCCTGGAACGGCCAGATCTGGCACCAGAGAGGAGCGTCGGGCGGCGACGTGCTGGAGCTGGCCATGAGGACGGGGCCGCTGGCGGCCAGTAGGGTTAGGAGTAGCCAGACCAAACGAACAGGAAGAATGCAAAAAGAGGGTCGTGAACGAACACAAGGCAAACAAGTACTTATAGGCAGCGAAAAGGAAACAAAATAAAATAAAGACAAAGCCCACCAGAATAGTCAAGAAGGCAACATGTCCACCGGTGAACTGCTAGTCAACTGCATGTGAGACAAACGTGGCCATATGCATGGCCATGCAGCATGGAGGAGAACCAAGGCAGCAAATTTGGAAGGGTCATGTGAACTGGACCAGCCACATGAATGCTCATGCAGGGAGGTGTGTAACGGAGCAAATCTAAAAAATCTGGAACGGGCTCATGAATTTGACCATGCAAAACGCGCAGTCAAACAAACGACTGGATTATGAGGATACATTCAGCCCATTTGTCAAGCCTACCACTATTCGACTTCTCTGTCTCTGGCAATTTCTTGTGGATGGTCTCTCCGTCAGCTTGACGTGCAGAACGCTTTTCTTCATGGATCGCTTGAAGAAGAGGTTTACATGAGGCAGCCACCTGGATTTGTCGATCACATTCAGCCTTATCATCTATGTCGCCTGACAAAGGCTCTCTATGGACTGAAGCATGCTCACCTGGCTTCAGTTCTACGTACTCATGGCTTCATTCCCTCGACGACTGGTACTTCACTGTTCTTGTTTCAGCGACCGAGTATGACCGTGTACCTCCTTGTGTACGTGGATGACATTTGTCCTCGTTAGCTCCTCTCCGACGGCTCCTGATGCTATTGTGACTGCACTTGGCAGAGATTTTGCAGTTAAGGATTTGGGACAACTTCACTTCTTCCTGGGTATTGAAGTCGCTCATCAGTCTCGTGGATGACATTCTCTTGATCTCATGCGCCGTACTGGTATGCTCAAGTGCAAGACATCGCCTACGCCCATGTCCTCCACCGACAAACTTTCAGCTGCCGATGGTGTTCTTCTTTCTCCTGAGGATGCGACAGAAAAATTCTCAGAAAAATTCTATTTTTTATATTATCACACAAACAAGCAACAGCCCTCATCCATATCTGCGTATCAAAAATGGCCATCGGTAAAACAATATAACATATCCACAGGGTAAAGTATGCAGTCATATATGGTAAGAAAAGAAAAACTGTAGAAAATGGTTCAAACTACTTTTCAAGTTGGACACACTTACATATATGGTAAGAAAAGAAAAAGGTTCTGAACATGCAGGCATGCTACAATCAAATTGAATCCAACACAGATATGCTACTCCCCCCCCCTCCCTAGTCTTCTTAACACAAAGGTGCTACAAAAAATAGCATCCAACAACTCTCCTATCGACATGGTTGTAGCCGTGTTTTGGTTTATATGGTTACGACACATGTAAAAAAATTCACGAATTGAAAAACTTATGAAATTAAAAAGGATTTGATTCCATTGTTCTCGAGTTTAGAAACATATTCATAAATAAAAATTGTTCACAGATTGAACAGTAAAAATAAAAAGGAACATGAAAAACAAAACCCCATTACCTCCCATATGAAGCTTCCAGTTGTTCTCAAAACAAGATTAAGAAGCTTTCAGTTGTTCCTCCCGTAATGGGCTGGTCCAACATTAGCAATAATGAGATCACACTAGTAGAAAAAGGGCCTAATGTGAAGCTCATTCATTACTAGGGAAAAGCCTAGCAACAACGCGGGTTTTGGGCCTATTAGTAGCGCGGGGGCCGGCGCTACTAATAAGGCGCTACAGCTAACGTATAGCAGTAGCGCGGGTGCCACCCGCGCTACTACTACGTCCTTTAGTAGTAGAGTGGGTAAAAACCCGCGCTGCTATTAATCTCTAATCTCTGATTTTATTTTGAATTTTTTGGAAAAAAAATCAATTTTTCCCCTAATTTTCCAATTTCTGAATTATTTTAACCTCAAATCTCTAATCACCCCTCATCGCTGCTCAATTTAATCTCTAATCACCCCTCATCATTCCAAATCATCTAACTTCCCGGACGGTCACCCATCCTCTCATCTAACTTCCCGGATTCTATTCTCCCTCGTTTCCAAGTCTGCACTTGTTGTTTTCCTGACAATAGTAAGATGTCAATCCTATTAACCTCAGGAATTTAGCTTGAGTATGAAGTCACACATTTCACTGTTTGAGTTTGAAACTATTGTTCTAAAAAATTAGTAACACTAATATTTCTTAAATAATTAGTTTGACCACAGTTTGACCATAGTTTGACCATAGTTTGACCAGATTTGACCATAGTTTGACCATAGTTTTACTAGATTTGACAAAAATTTAAAAAACTAAAATAATTATTTAGTAACACTAATATTCTTGAATAATTAGTTTGACCATAGTTTGACCAGATTTAACAAAAATTAAAAAAAACTCAAATTTGATGATTTTTTTGCCTCCAGATCTTAAAAGCCCCGTAACTTTTTTTCTGTTAGGTTTTTGAGGATTTTGAAAATGTTTTACGGGGGTTCCCCCATTAAATTTGGATGCAACTTTTTGAGTAGATGATTTTTCATATAAAAAACTTTTTCATCCGAGTTAGTATGCAAAAGTTATGCCGATTTTTACAAATTCTTAAGAGATTTTGCAAACAAAGTCGAAATTCATATTTGCAAATTTTCCCAACAACTAGACCACATATCACATGGGAAACTTATTTTCTTTTATTTATTTTTTTGACATTTTCATCATTTTCTTTTATTTTTTTAAAAACTAAAAAGGCGATCCACAAGGGGGGGTGGTAGAGTCTGAAAATGGGACCTTTAGTAGTAGCGCGGGTTTTTACCCCTCGCTACTACTATGGCACCACTTAGTAGTAGCGAGGGCTAAAAACCAGCGCTACTGCTATCAACTTAGTAGTAGCGAGGGTTAAAAACCCGCGCTACTACTATGGCATGTCCCGGGGGGCACAGTAGAGACCGCTTAGTAGTAGCAAGGGTTAAAAACCCGCGCTACTGCTATCAACTTAGTAGTAGCGAGGTTTAAAAACCAGCGCCTCGCTACTAGTAAGATTGTGTGTATAGGCTTTTCCCTAGTAGTGATTATTCCCGGTTTGTAATTGAACCGACATTAATGTGACCATTAGTGCCGGTTCCAACGGCTAGGCAGGCGGTGGTCATTAGTCCCGGTTCATGGCGAACCTCTAGTATCGGTTTGTGCCATGAACCGGTATTAAAGAGGTGGTGGCAGGCTAGTGTTAATTAGGCTGCGGCACCACAAACACCTTTAGTCCCAGTTCCTGGCATATAATCAACCGGGACTAAAGATGCCTCCATATAAACCCCTTCGTCTAGCCCGAGCTCTCTGTTCTTCCCCTTTTCTTTCCTCTCCTCTTTGTTCTTGCCCTCTTCCTCGAGCTCATCACACATTTTGCCCAAATTTTGTCAAGATTTGAAGGCCCCCATCCATTCAAGTGATCACTAAGGTTAGCAACTTTGTCCTTTCATCTCTCAGTGCTAGATTAGCTCTTGCAATGCTCTATATAGTGATTAATTTGTGGGTTTTAGTAATTTGGGAGGAATTATATCTGGTAGTTTATTTGACTTCTATGCATTTTGAGCTCAAAATAACTCTTAGTTTGCCCATGTGGTTGTGGTTTACTTAGTGCCTTCCTGTCTCCGTCCTAATCACCGTCGATCGCCTGCACCGTCCCGTCGCCGGCACCACCTTGTGGTGAGCCTCTTGTTCTTATCTTTTTTGTATAAAAAAATCATGTTATTTGTGTGATTTAGATATATAGTTACTTAACCCTACGTTGTTTGTTATACACAGTGCCACAGTTTTGATATTCGTCCCGGTCGGCCCTCGTCCGTTTTATGATTCGGATGTGGTATATTCTCTTTTATAACTATGTGTTGCATTTCATGTTTCTGAAAAATTATGCCCATCAAGTTGACATAGATATTTTTACCTAAGTGGTATGTGAACTAGAAATTCCCACTGACCCTATTGTCGAGAGGTTAAATTTAGTTGAAAATGAAAATGAGTATTTGAAAGAGAAATTGAAAAGAATTGAGGACGAGAAGATGGAATTGGAGTTGCATCTTGCCGGTGTCGTCGATGATCACAAGATCAAGATGGAGAAAATGCTCTTGATGATTAGAAAGATTAGAAAATATGTCATTGATAGTGAGGCTTGGTATCATTATGTTGTTGGATCAATTGTCACCTTAGTTGCCATCCTGATCACATTTGTTGTTGCATTTAAATGCTTTAGCTAGAGAGTTTGTATGTTGTTTTATGAGAATAAGTGTGTATGGATCATTTTGTATGAACTTGTATTAATTTGGTCTTTTCGGTGCTGCGTAATGAAGATGAGCCGGCAATGGATGTACGATGACCGATGCTCTCCCCAGTTCGTTAATAGCGTGCGTACTTTCTCTGCTTGCGGCTGAGGCAACAAGCGGGAAGATGGTTTTATGTCTTGTCCGTGTGCTGGCTGGAAGAATGATCAGAATTACTCAAAAGTCAAAAACCATTCACGTCCACCTGTTTGAGTCCGACTTCATGCCCCACTATAATGTTTGGAACAAGCATGGAGAAAAAGGGGTTATGATGGAAGACAATGAAGAAGAAGAGGACGACGACACCTATCATGGCCATGGGTTCCCTAAATAGGATGGTACAACAATGGGGGAACAAGCTGAGCCGGCAATGCGGGAAGAAGCTGAGCCGACAATGCAGGAAGAAGCTGAAGAAGAGGCATCAGATGAGCCCGCTGATGATCTAGGTCGGGCCATTGCCGATGCAAAGAGAAACCGCGCAAGTGAGAAGGTGAGGCTGAAGTTGCAGCGCATGTTAGAGGACCACAAGAAATTGTTGTACCCAAATTGCAAAGATGACAAGAAAAAGCTGGGCACCACTCTGGAATTGCTATAGTGGAAGGCAGAAAATGGTGTATCTGACAAGGGATTTGGAAAGTTGATGATAATGTTAAAGAAGATGCTTCCAAAGGACAATGAATTGCCCGAGAGTACGTACGAAGCAAAGAAGGTTGTCTGCCATCTAGGTTTAGAGGTGCAGAAGATACAAGCATGCCCTAATGACGGCATCCTCTACCGCAGTGAGTACGAGGATTTGAACGCGTGCCCGGTATGTGGTGCATTACTCTATAAGGTCAGTCGCGATGATCCTGGTGATGTCGAGGGCGAGCACCCTAGGAAGAAGATTCCTGCCAAGGTGATTTTGTATGCTCCTATAATACCATGGTTGAAATGTTTGTTCCAAAACAAAGAGCATGCCAAGTTGATGCGATGGCACAGAGAAGACTATAAGAAAGACGGGAAGTTGGCAGTACCCGCTGGCGGGTCGCGGTGGATAAAAATCGAGAGAAAGTACTGGGAGGACTTCGCAGGTGAAGCAAGGAACGTATGGTTTGGTCTAAGCACAAATAGCATTATTATTTTTGGGGAGTAGAGCAGCAATCATAACACCTGGCCTGTGACTTCATATATGTATAACCTTCCTCCTTTTGTGGATGAAGCGGAAGTTCATTATGATGCCAGTGCTCATCCAAGGCCCTAAGATACCCGACAACAACATTGATGTGTACCTAAGTGTCGGTGTCAAAATCGGCGGATCTCGGGTAGGGGGTCCCGAACTGTGCGTCTAAGGTTGATGGTAACATGAGGCGGGGGACATGATGTTTACCCAGGTTCGGGCCCTCTCTATGGAAGTAGTACCCTACTTCCTGCTTGATTGATCTTGATGAATATGAGTATTACAAGAGTTGATCTACCACGAGATCATAATGGCTAAAACCCTAGAAATCTAGCCTATATGATTATGATTGCGATTGCCTCTATGGACTAAGCCCTCCGGTTTATATAGACACCGGAGGGGACTAGGGTTGTACAAGGTCGGTTACAGAGAAAGGAATCTTCATATCCGGGCGCCTAAGCTTGCCTTCCACGCCAAGGAGAGTCCCATCTGGACACGGGAGAGAGTCTTATATCATGTATCTTCATGGCCCAACAGTCCGGCCCACGTTACATAGTCCGGCTGTCCGAGGACCCCTTAATCCAGGACTTCCTCAGTAGCCCCTGAACCAGGCTTCAATGATGAGGTGTCCGGCGCGTTGATTGTCTTCGGCATTGCAAGGCGGCCGGGTTCCTCCTCCGAATTCTCCAAAGCATCCTTCGAATAAAGAAAACGTGTCTCGCCCTACAAAACAAGTACCACACACAACCGTAGAGAGTATAGTATTTCACAAGTCCAATCCACCGACAACTTTTTGTAGCGTGACATCACGTCGCCGCCCGTCCATTATTCGAACCGTTTTTAGCCTGCTACTCCATATTTCGAGATGCGGTTTCATTGGCATGTCTTGCAAAAGTAGAGATCGTGTCCCCTTATTGCGGGATTCTCATCACTACGAACATGGGTAACCCAACCGTGCCGCCTGCACAGCCCTTGGGAAATAAACGAGTTTTAAGGCGAGTGGGGAGGCGCTTGATATTCCCTGCCTTTATAAAGAGATAACGATTTACCCCTTTCACCCACGCATTCTCCCTCTCTGCCTCCCCCCATTCTTGAGCTCCAGTGCCCAAGTTCTTATCTTTTCCCAAACAACAAACTACTTCAAAAGATATAAGTGAAGATCAATGAGTAGTCGAATAATTATACAACTATGTGAAGACTCTCGCATTTAATAATTTCAGATCTTGTTAATTTATTCAAACAGCAAGAAAAACTAAAGAAAATAAAATGACGCTCCAAGCAAAACACATATCATGTGGTGAATAAAAATATAGCTCCAAGTAAAGTTACCGATGAACGAAGACGAAAGACGGGATGCCTTCCGGGGCATCCCCAAGCTTAGGCTCTTGGTTATTCTTGAATATTACCATGGGGTTCCTTGGGCATCCCCAAGCTTAGGCTCTTGCCACTCCTTATTCCGTAGTCCATCGAATCTTTACCCAAAACTTGAAATGTTCACAACACAAAACATAATAGAAAATCTCGTGAGCTCCATTAGCGAAAGAAAACAAAACACCACTTAAAGGTACTGTAATGAACTCATTCTTTATTTATATTGGTGTTAAACCTACTGTATTCCAACTTATCTATGCTTTATAAACTATTTTACTAGCCATAGATTCATCAAAATAAGCAAGCAACATAATGAAAACAGAATCTGTC
The DNA here is from genome assembly GCF_018294505.1 of Triticum aestivum. Lineage (NCBI taxonomy): Eukaryota > Viridiplantae > Streptophyta > Magnoliopsida > Poales > Poaceae > Triticum > Triticum aestivum. Next base: position 850,033,494 of record NC_057801.1, on the reverse strand, counting down.
AAAAACAGAACAGTCTGTAGTAATCTGTATAAAACGTATAATTATGGAACTCCAAAAATTCTAAAATAAATTTGTGGACCTTAGGAATTTGTCTAGTAATCATCTGCAAAAACAACCAACTAAATAACACTCTCCAGTAAAAAGTTGAAGCTAATCTCGTGAGCGCTCAAGTTTCTGTTTTTTACAGCATGATCATAAAGACTTCACCCAAGTCTTCCCAAAGGTTCTACTTGGCACAAACACTAATTAAAACATAAAACCACATCTAACCAGAGGCTAGATGGATTATTTATTACTAAACAGAACCAAAAAGCAAGAAACTAAAATAAAATTGGGTTGCCTCCCAACAAGCGCTATCATTTAACGCCCCTAGCTAGGCATGATGATTTCAATGATGCTCACGTAAAAGATAGGAATTGAAACATAAAGAGAGCATCATGAAGAATTTTACTAGCACATTTAAGTCTAACCCACTTCCTATGCATAGGGATTTTGTGAGCAAACAACTTATGGGAACAATAATCAACCAGCATAGGAAGGCAAAACAAGCATAACTTTAAAATTTTAAGCACATAGAGAGGAAACTTGACATTATTGCAATTCCTACAAGGATATATTCCTCCCTCATAATAATTTTCAGTAGCATCATGAATTAATTCAACAATATAACCAGCACCTAAAGCATTCTTTTCATGATCTACTAGCATAGAAATTTTATTACTCTCCACACAAACAAAATTCTTCTCATTCGGAATAGTGGGAGTATCATAAGAGACTTGAATACTATAAATTGTTTCCACATTAAAAGAGTAATGTTCAGAAAAAGGGTAATCATAATCATGACAAGTTTTATAAATATAATCATCACTACTTTTTATAGCATAAGTTTCATCACAATAATCATCATAAGTAGCAACTTTGTGCTCATCATAATCGAGTGAAACCTATTCCAAGATAGTGGATACATCACTAAATAAAGTCATGACCTCTCCAAATCCACTTTCATAAATATTATAAGATTCAACATGCTCCAATATTGTGGGATCATTACTTCCTAAAGTTTACACTCTTCCAAACCCACTTTCATAAATATAATCATCATAGGTAGAAGGCATGCTATCATCATAACAACTTTGCATATCAAAACTTGAGAGGCTAAACGTATCTTCATTATTAAGCATAGCATCCCCAAGCTTGGGATAAACATTAATTTCAGCAAATATATTCTCAAATATGTCATCCTTATTAAACATAGCTTCCCCAAGCTTGGGCCTTTTCATATCATAAGCATAATCACTCTCATCATTAATAGTATAGATAGCACCAATAGTATAGCAAACATTATTATCATATTCTTCCAAGGAAGTGCCAAAAATATTTTCAAGATCATAAGGAGTATCATTATCTTCCCAATCATAATCATAACAACAAGCAATAGGCATAACGAGATCATCATCAAGTGTATCATCTTCATTTTCATGAGGCACAACAATAATAGGAGCAACTTTATTTGGGAGAGATATCTTTTTACCTCTCTTCCTTTTTCTTTTCTTCTTCTTCACCTCATGTGGGGGTTCAATCCTCTTTTTGGAGCTCCTTATTAATGAGATTGGTTGGATAGAAGGCTCCTCCTCGTTACCTGATTCATCTTAAGAAATAATAGGAGGATATTGGGAAGTCTCTTCCCTTTCGTTAGTATTCTCTTCATCTTCTATTTGTTTTCTTTTCTTTATGTAATTGGCAATATAAGGATTTTCAATACAATTCACCGCACAATACATATAAATTCTCTCTAGATCAAAATGAAGAACTTTATCAAGGACAAATTTTGGGATATCCTTAGTTATACGTTTAATTTCTTCATAACCTAAGAGCAAACTAAGTTCATTATGATGTGCAAGGGAAATCAAGTCATCACAATTTTTGGACACGATACGATCATGAAACAATTTGCATTGGGTACTAAAATGATCACGTTCATTGCAAAGTTCACAAGTAGGGCTAAGAAAAGATAAATTTTGAGCACATTCATCCAGCTCTTCTTGCAACAATTTGGTTTCTAAGTACTTATGCCTCTTGCAATATCTATATTCCCTATTTGGTGTGTACTTACAAACCCAATGCACTCCACAAAAATTGACATGTTTATAGGAGGCATTTTCATCATAACGAGTGCAATCATCATTAGTACTATGGATATTCAAGGAGTTCATACTAACAACATTGCCATCATGCTCATCATTCAAAGATTTAGTGCCAAACAATTTAATGCATTCTTCCTCTAACACTTTGGCACAATTTTCCTTTCCATCATACTCATGAAAGATATTAAAAAGATGAAGCGTACGAGACAAACTCAATTCCATTTTTTTGTAGTTTTCTTTTATAAACTAAACTAGTGATAAATCAAGAAACAAAAAGATTCGATTGCAAGATCTAAAGATATACCTTCAAGCACTCACCTCCCCGGCAACGGCGCCAGAAAAGAGCTTGATGTCTACTACGCAACCTTCTTCTTGTAGACGTTGTTGGGCCTCCAAGTGCAGAGGTTTGTAGGACAGTAGCAAATTTCCCTCAAGTGGATTACCTAAGGTTTATCAATCCGTGGGAGGCGTAGGATGAAGATGGTCTCTCTCAAACAACCCTGTAACCAAATAACAAAGAGTCTCTTGTGTCCCCAACGCACCTAATACAATGGTAAATTGTATACGTGCACTAGTTCGGCGATGAGATGGTGATACAAGTGCAATATGGATGGTAGATATAGGTTTTTGTAATCTGAAAATATAAAAACAGCAAGGTAGCAAGCGATAAAAGTGAGCGTAAACGGTATTGCAATGCTAGGAAACAAGGCCTAGGGTTCATACTTTCACTAGTGCAAGTTCTCTCAACAATAATAACATAATTGGATCATATAACTATCCCTCAACATGCAACAAAGAGTCACTCCAAAATCACTAATAGCGGAGAACAAACGAAGAGATTATGGTAGGGTACGAAACCACCTCAAAGTTATTCTTTCCAATGAATCCATTGGGCTATTCCTATAAGTGTCACAAACAGCCCTAGAGTTCGTACTAGAATAACACCTTAAGAAAAAAATCAACCAAAACCCTAATGTCACCTAGATACTCCAATGTCACCTCAAGTATCCGTGGGTATGATTATATGATATGCATCACAAAATCTCAGATTCATCTATTCAACCAACACATAGAACCTCAAAGAGTGCCCGAAAGTTTCTAACGGAGAATCAGGACGAAAACGTGTGCCAACCCCTATGCATAAGTTCATGGGCGGAACCCGCAAGTTGATCACCAAAACATACATCAAGTGAATCACGTGATATCCCATTGTCACCACAGATACGCACGGCAAGACATACATCCAGTGTTCTCAAGTCACTAAAGACTCAATCCGAATAGATAACTTCAAAGGGAAAAATCAATCCATTACAAGAGAGAAGAGGGGGAGAAGAAACATAAGATCCAACTATAATAGCAAAGCTCGCGATACATCAAGATCGTGCCAAATCAAGAACAAGAGAGAGAGAGAGAGATCAAACACATAGCTACTGGTACATACCCTCAGCCCCGAGGGTGAACTACTCCTCCTCGTCATGGAGAGCGCCGGGATGATGAAGATGGCCACCGGTGAGGGTTCCCCCCTCCGGCAGGGTGCTGGAACAGGGTCCCGATTGACTTTTGGTGGCTACAGAGGCTTGCGGCGGCGGAACTCCAGATCTATTCTGTTCCCCAATCGTTTTAGGGTATATGGATATATATAGGCGGAAGAAATGCATCAGGGGAGCCACGAGGGGCCCACGAGGTTGGAGGGCGCGCCCTCGGGGGGTGGGCGCGCCCCGTACCTCGTGGCTCCCTCGCTTCTTTCCTAACATGCACTCCAAGTTTTTCCAGGAGCTTTGCTTCCAAAAATAACTTCTCCAGTTGGTTTTATTCCGTTTCGACTCCGTTTGATATTCCTTTTCTTCGAAACACTGAAACAAAGGAAAAAACAAGAACTGGCACTGGGCTCTGGGTCAATAGGTTAGTCCCAAAAGTAATATGAAAGTGGATAATAAAGCCCATAAACATCCAAAACACATAATATAATAGCATGGAACAATCAAAAATTATAGATACGTTGGAAACTTATCATGTACCAGTAGCTATGTGTTTGATCTCTCTCTCTCTCTCTCTCATGCTCTTCACTTTGCACAATCTTGCTGTATCGCGAGCTTTGCTATTATAGTTGGATCTTATGATGTTTCTCTCCCTCTACTCTCTTGTAATAAATTGATTTTTCCCTTTGAAGTTATCTTATCGGATTGAGTCTTTAAGGATTTGAGAACACTTGATGTATGTCTTGCCATGCTTATCTATGGTGACAATGGGATATCACGTGATTCACTTGATGTATGTTTTGGTGATCAACTTGCGGGTTCCTCCCATGAACCTATGCCTAGGGGTTGGCACACGTTTTCGTCTTGACTCTCCGTTAGAAACTTTGGGGCACTCTTTGAAGTACTTTGTGTTGGTTGAATAGATGAATCTGAGATTGTGGTATGCATATCGTATAATCATGCCCACGGATACTTGAGGTGACATTGGAGTTTCTAGGTGACATTAGGGTTTTGGTTGATTTGTATCTTAAGGTGTTATTCCAGTATGAACTCTATGATAGATCGAACAGAGAGAATAGCTTCATGTTATTTTACTACGGACTCTTGAATAGATCGAGCAGAAAGGATAGCTTTGTGGTGGTTTCGTACCCTACCATAATCTCTTCGTTTGTTCTCCGCTATTAGTGGCTTTGGAGTGACTCTTTGTTGCATGTTGAGGGATAGTTATATGATCCAATTATGTTATTATTGTTGAGAGAACTTGCACTAGTGAAAGTATGAACCTTAGGCCTTGTTTCCTACCACTGAAATACCATTTACGCTCACTTTTATCATTAGTTACCTTGCTGTTTTTATATTTTCAGATTACAAAAACCTATATCTACCATCCATATTGCACTTGTATCACCATCTCGTCGCCGAACTAGTGCACCTATACAATTTACCATTGTATTGGGTGTGTTGGGGACACAAGAGACTCTTTGTTATTTGGTTCCAGGGTTGTTTGATAGAGACCATCTTCATCCTACGCCTCCCACGGATTGATAAACCTTAGGTCATCCACTTGAGGGAAATTTGCTACTGTCCTACAAATCTCTGTACTTGGAGGTCCAACAACGTCTACAAGAAGAAGGTTGTGTAGTAGACATCAGCCTCCTCCTTCTCCGCCTCGTCAGCAAGGTCGGAAGAGACCCACCGCCGCTCCGGCTGCTCTGGCGCGTCGTAGTCCTTCTCCTCCGCCTCGTAAGCAACGAAAGAAGACAGCCACAGCCGCTTGCCTGCTCCGGCGTCTAGCAATACAGCCAGAGGCGGGAGGCAATATAGATTCGGGCAATATAGATTCGGTCCATCTCTCAAGACTCCACAGAAGTTACCATACAAGATGACCGAACAGGAAAACGCGGAGATCTGTCAAGCCCAAGTAAAGGAATATTTCGAAACGCAAAGAGCTAAGAAACATCCACCTCCGGAGGAGAAGATAGATCCGGTGAAAGCGAAGCGCACTTTGGATGCCCTGCAGCGACCACCATCGTCTCCGCCGCAAACCAACTATGAGCGCATTACTGAAAGGACATATAAGGAAGCAAAACGGTCGGGAAGTACTTGCAGTGACAAAAGGTTACAAGAACGAAGAAGTGGGAAAAAATCCTCAGCTCGGCGAACAAGCCAACCAATCGTGCCCCCCGCTCAAGGTGTCTAGCGATATTGTCGCTAATCATCCGGGGACCTTGCCTGGTACCACTCCTGCAGATTACATGCATGACGACGATGCACATTTTGATATAATGGAGGTGAACGAATTCTAATACGAGTACGGGAAGCCTATCGTCAAAGATGGAACTACTCTAACGATGATGATACGAAGATTCCATGAATGGTACATGGAAACCTGCAGAAAGTCTGGGAAGAAAATCGATACTTTGACGCTGAAAGTTAAAGAGGATTAGCACGACCTATTTGGAATTGAGTGGTTGTCTGTTCCATTTGAGGAGTTCTTCCAGTTTTTCAATCAAAAGGTGCTCGATAAATTAACGGTCACTTGCTACTATCTGTAAGTACTACTTCTGTCATTAAGTCTCTATATAGAGCTCAGCTCTTTCATTGCTTGTATATATATTTATCCTCACTATATTATGCAGATTGAAGATCGTCGAATGCAGAAAAGCTGAAATGTATGATATTGGATTCATTAACACAAATCTCATAGATGAATATATGGTTACATTTCATGCCAAAGAAACCGAGGACAACTTGCTACGATCGTTGGTAATAAATCAAAACAAAGATACAATACTTTTCCTTACAACTTCAAGTGAGTGTTACTGTCTTGTGCATATTCGGTTTCCCTTAATTATTACTCGAGGTTATAGTAATTAATGTAATTAATGATTTATGCATGCGTGCGCAGGTTCCACTATATTCTCCTAGAGATTAAGCCTGAGCAGGGACTAGTAAACGTCTTAGACTCCAGACGAAAAGATCCCGAGGACTATGCGGACATGTCTAAAATGCTCGACAACTAAGTTGAATCGATCATTATCGCACCATATCGGCAACTTTGTTCATTTCATGATATCAAGTAATTGTTTTCTTTGTCTCACAGGGTTTGGAAAGTATTCACCACACAAGTTCCTGGACTGCCGCGGGATCTGCGATGGAAATACCCAAAAGTAAGTACTACTAGCTAGCTAGTTCCGCGCATCTACCGTTGATTCTAGCTACTTTCATCAATGCCATTTATATTGCTTCATTATCAGTTTGATTGACCTCTATTTCTCGTAAAGTGCTTGTGGCAGGAAAGCCGGGAATAATTACTGTCGATACTATGTTTGCGAGTTCATTTACAACGCAACGGCCAAGAATAGGCGGGGCTACTCTAAAAGACAATATGAAGTGCATAAGAAAAAATATTCACAAGTTTATTTTATTACCATAATTTATGTTGAGTTTCATTCATATATTTGTATTGACCCCCTTATTCAAATTAGATGTGGCAGATGCGGAATGAACTCCTACCACAAGATTGCATGCGAGCAATTCAAGAGGAATTGGCTGGATTCTTTCTTGACCACGTCATCAATAAAGCCGGAGAATACCATGCATGTGAAAGTTGAGTTCATATGTTAGGGTATTGTAAGAGATCTTACACATTGTATATATATATATAGCCAGTAGCGTCGGTAAGATATACGGAAACTTGTTGTTCGACCAATCTCTTGGAGAAGGAGAGGTAACTAATGACCAGTAGCCAGTAGCTTCTCTCTGTATATGTTCATGACGATCTTCTGTACTTAATAGTTTCCTTCATTTTCTTACTAGCTAGCTAGCATGTCGAGTCCTCTCTATACGTATAGTACGTAGCGTCGACCAAGCACAGAGATAAGAGAGGACACTTCTATCTATTAGCTAGCTAACACAATATGTGAAATCCCTAAATTAATCCTACAAAACCCCTAAAAAAACCACACTACTAGGGAAAACCTTATACACAGAAATTTAGCAGCAGCGCGGGTCAAAAAGGGGCGCTAGTGCTAGATAGCAGTAGCACGTGACGGAAAAGCGCGCTAATGATAAAATTGTAGCAGTAGCGCGTGCAAGTGTAAAAGCGCTACTACTAATTTTCCCATTGCTGATACGATATGCTACACATAGCAGTAGCGGGCTTGAAAGAAGCGCGCTACCGCTAGGATCTAAGTAGTAGCGCGTTCCCCATGAAAAGCGCTACTGCTAATAGAAATAAATTAAAATGGAAAACAAATAGAAAAGTAAATGAAATGAAAGAAATAGAAAAAGGAGAAAGGAAATTATAAAATGTAAAGCAAAATAAATGAAAAAGCAAAAAGGGAGTAAGGCGTAGCAGTGGTGTCTGTTCATAGGAGGCTCTATAGCTAATATAGTTGCAGCGCGTTTCCTAGACCCCCGCTATTAAAACAGAAAAGGAAATAAGAAAATAAAAGAAAATTACATAGCTATAGCAATAGTGCGTTTTGTAAAAACCGCTATAGCTACATTAGCTATAGCGCGTTTTGTGAAACTCGCTACCACTAAGTTTGACTTACCCAAAAACCGTTTCCCCTTGGCCACCACTTCTCCCCCAAATCCCTCGACCCACCCTGCCGCCGTCTCCCTGATCCGCCGTCGCCTCACTTCGGCGCCGTCTCCTGCCGACGTCGACGACCCCGGAGCCACCAGAGCCGCGCGCCGTCGACGCCACCGGAGCCGCCCCCAACGCCACCGGAGCCGCTCGGCCTCATCAACAACACCGGAGCCGCCATCTACGCCACCGGATCCTCCCTCGCCACCATCGGAGCCATCCTCTATAAGCCCCCAGCCCTACTTTCTCTCTCTCTCTCTCATGCATAGCACAAACACTTGACAGAGAACTAGCTAGCTAGGTTAACTTGTTTAATTAGGTTAATATCTAGGTTAGTGAAAAAATTTAGTTTGGACTTTGATAGAGAACTAGTTTAATTAGGTTAATTATCTAGGTTAGTGCAAAAATTTATTTAGGGCTTTGACACAGAACTAGCTACGTTAACTAGTTTAATTAGGTTGATTATCTAGGTAAACTAGGTTAAATAGGTAGGTCAATTAGGTTCGTTAGGATAACAAGCTAGGTTAAGTAGGTTAACAAGAAAGATGATCCCTTCCTAGACTTCTATTGCTGATTATATCTTTTCATTGAAGTGGTCATGTTATATCTTTTCATTGAATTGGTTCGATTGTGCCCAAGTGGCTTTGTTGTTTCCAATGAATGAAGTCGAGTGGCCTATCTTTTGCCGGAATGTTGATTAATTTCCGTTCCGGCAAATTTCAGGTTCTCGATTTGTCCACTTTTTAGCAAAAGTCATGCCAAAATTTTCCGTGAATTTCGGCATGACTTGTACTACAAACTAGGACATATCGAGTGCCTGGGATTTGCCGCACCGGGAATGAGTCAAAGTTCCTGCAAAGCATAGACCTTTTTTATGTCATTATTCATTGACTAGATTTAATCGTAGGAACATGGCTAGCAACGATGAAGGACAGGGTTCTGGTGACTGCGACAACGTCTACCTGGCGGCAGATGAATTTTTGAAGGAAGCCTACGATCAACAGTTGATGTTGGTGGGTCCAGCTATCACATTGGAGATTGATACCGACATCGAGACCGGCGTTGAGACTGAGACCGACAACGAGACCGGCACTGAGACTAAGACTGGCTCCGAGACTAGCGGAGCCGGTATAGAACCGAAAGGAAAGAGGCAATTTTGGTATAGAGCCAGTATAGACTGGTGGTCACGGAGGTGGACAATGGCAATTTTGAACCAACCGCTCTCGAGGAAGCACACGCGTGCTACGACATTCAAATAGGCTGCATCGTATGAACAACCGCCACCATCAATGATGAGAGACTAAAGAAGATAGATAATATGAGGCCCTCCCTCCTAAAGAAGATGCACTAGATATTTTTGTTCCCGGGCCGGAATGAAAAGGATTATAAAGATCAAGATAAGGACCCGACAATGAAGAAGATAAACAAACACGCCATGACCACGTTTAGCGACGCGTTGGCGGCCTGGAAAGCAAGGGTGAAATATCGGATGGTCAACAAAAAGGAACCCTACTCCGAGATTGTAAAGGATAATCCAACAATCACAGCAGAGCACTTTGAAATATTAAAGGCGGCTTAGGAGGCCAAAGCTGCCAAAAAAATTCGAAGTACATGAAGGGGCTTCAACACAGGAACATTGGGTCCCACCACCTCGGAAGTCATGGTTACGGCGGGAAGAGGTCCATATGGGCCAAGGAGGACGCGGAAGCCGCGAGTCTGGGCATCCCAGACCCCTTGGAGGAGTTCACTATCCCGCGGGAGCATGACATCCATAGGGCCCGGGACCGTTGGGACCCAGTGAAGAAGGTTTTCGAGACGAAGCCGGTCACAACGGAGTTCATGATACTGCTGGTAATTTTAGTTTCTGATCAATTCCACTGCACGTTATTCATATTTGTAAATGATCCTTGTGCCTTTTGCAGATAGAGCAGCACAGGATTGCAGCCGAAAACGATTCGCCATCTGAGGCGTTGGCGAGGCCCAAGTGGGACACTCCATTCAACCAAGCCTTGAACATATTGGGAGGACTCCCGGTGGAGACTCGACCGTCATATGGACGCATGCACGGTGTCGGAGACGGCGCCACGTGGAAGAAGTACTACCGTGAGACCACGTAGTAGAGAAAGGAAAGACGGAGGTTAACTGAAGAAAATATCAACAAGAAGGTTGAGATTGCGGTTGAGAAGAAATCATCTGAGACAGTCGCAACAGCGGTAGCTGCCACAAAGCGGGTGATTGCAGATATGTCTACCGGCATGGTTCCGGCCATTTTCAATTGCAGCAGGCAAAATCCAGGAAAAAAATGCAGCAGACTTTCCCCTTGCTGACTTTTGCGGGAGCAGCTCGACTAGCGTTGCACCAGCATCTGCTCCCGCACCTGCTCCTAAACCTGCTCCCGCACCTGCTACGACACCGGCTCCGGCACAGGACGTGCTCGGCGGTGCTTCTTCTTTTCCTGAGCTCTACGCCCTCACGGTATCTGTCACACCGACCCTCTTCAATAAATGTATAATCTCCCGTTTTCGTTGCCTTTCTGATGTCTCACGTCGCAGACATGTCTTTGCAGGCCAACGTAACCCCGTGCACCTTACTATACACCGTCGGCGACCAGAAGGTGGATGTGGGGAAGGCGACGATAATGGAGCCGAAGGAACCATTTTTCCACAGCCGGCCGATCCCCCCGGACGTATTCAAGGTTTCCATGGCCAGTGTCAACCCGGGCCACGAGAATTTGGCTCCTCTGATACTAGGGGGGATGACGATGAGGCCCCACAGCGGCTTGGTGATTGCAATGGGTGGGTCCTGTTGTGGCCAAAGAGTCTGCTTCGTCTGGAGGCGGCCGGGAGCACACCCTGAGCACGCAGTTAGGTATGAACATCAACACCCCACCTACTAAACTAGAGTCGTCTGTCGTGCTGGGTGATAGCGGACGGGGTGAGGAAGAGCCTCCATTAGTCGCTGGTGACGTCGCCATAGATGAGGATGAGGATGACGATGACACCCAATAGTATGTCAATACTGGTGCCTACTTAGGGTTTGAGCGTCATGAGTCGGTGCCTGAATTGCCGCCTCCGGAATCTGAACGTATTATGAACGACCTTCCAGTAGCAAAGAAGGGTAGGAAGAGACCGAGGAAAGGCAACAAAGCTACTTCTATGATCCAGCCGCCTCAGCAGCCTTGGGTTCAAGACCATATAGATATCCCTTGTGCGGCAAAATGACATATCTACGGTGAACCAATCCTACCTAAAGCAGCGCTAGGGGCAGATTCGACGATCTAGGAGACTTCATGATGATGTGTTGCTGATAGAGAAAGGCCTCATCGCCTCGAAAAATCCAGAATACCCACTCTACGTCCACACATTCCCCGCGGAGAAGTTCTTCCTTCGATTTGATTACATCTTCGACATGTTTCACTTGAAGAAGCTCGATTTTACGTTTGCCCGCCTTTATGCCTTGCACATGAACTACCTCATTGGCTTTGAGCAGATACCTTATATTTGTGTCGCTGACCCGTACTTCATGGATGAGGGCTTCTTGGCAGTCTGCGCAAAGCACTGTGAATACGCAAGGGACTACCTCATCAATTTCATGGTCGCCAATAAGGACAAGGAGGCGATTCTCGTGCCTTATCATACCCTGTAAGTCATCCGCGCGGATATCCTTCCTTTGATTTCAATCATTCATTTGCACGGTGGAGGCTAACTAATTTGAGGTGTACTTATTTTCCGCAGCGGCGGGCCCACCGTCCTTATCATCCTCTACCCCCGATACTCCCACGCTCTTTACTTGGACTCCTCGAAGAACATTAACAAAAGGATTACACCCACATCAAGAATGCTCTCGACGGTGCTATCTTTTACTACGGCGCACGGGGTGGAGAGGTCAAGGACAAGAAGTACAGGGAAGGTAGGCCCACCTTCAGCCATAAGAACGACTTCTGCTGCATCCAGCAACTGAGTAATTCTCTTAATGATGGATTCTATGTCCTACACCACATGCTGGAGTACAGAGGGGATCACCAGAACCTTCACATGTCACCTAGATCCAGCGATGCCCATATTCTGCAATGGGCAAAGAACATAGGAGATATCGAGGATCATCGACTTTGAGCTGAGTTCTATCACATCCAGCGTGAACTTGCCCGAATCATCATGAAGGACGTCGTCGAAAAAATAGGCATGTTCTACGAAGAAGGACAAATGTTGCGGGAAGACATCCGAACACGCATAGCCTCTCAGCGTCTCGACATGAAGCCTTTCACTAAGCTCAGGGACTATCTCCCTGACATGGATGGATGGCACGACATGTTGGAGTTATTGTCGATATATGACAATGTGTGCGTTTAGTCCATACTTTCTGTATGACAAAACTTTGAGTTATCCACGACGAAACTTTATTTGTGATGTAATTAAACCGTCCTCCTCGACTAACGAAGATCACTCTAGTTAGGGCATTTTGGGTACGATGAACTTTGTTATTTATGCTTATGATATGTTGCTTATATTTTTGCCAAGTATTTCTCTTTATGTTGCTCAACTATATATGTTGCATATCATCGACTCATGTGACGATGCAGGTGCATAGATCATCGATGGCAAAGAAGTGCTACGCCAGGAGTATACGACGAGTGGCCGGAGTGTCAGGCCCAGGTGTACCCGTTTCCGAGCGACAACCAATAGTTAGTTTAGGTTTCATAGTGATAGCTCTTCTCACGTATATCATTGTTTGGATGGATGACGATGTTGTTGCAAGTAATCGAGACTTGTATCGCTATTTTCGAGATGATGACGAGAGACCACTTTGTGTTGGATGATGATTATGATCATGACATGATTTGATTAGACTATTTGTATGTATATGCTATGATTACATTTGTAAGCGTATGATATGCTAAAGATTATTGTATAAAGCCTATTCAAATACAAAACAAATATGCAGAAAAAAAAACAGAAACTAATAAAACTAGCAGTAGCGAGGGGAATAAAGTTAGTAGTAGCGCTCCCTTACCAGTAGCGCGGCCTGCTAAAAAGCGCTGCAGATATTAGCAGCAGCGCTCTGGTGTAAATATCGCTACTGCTATCCATGTATAGCAGTAGTGTTGGAGAACAGGCGCTACTGCTATACGTTAGTTGTAGTGCCTTATCAGTAGCACGGCATCCCGCGCTACCGATAGGCAAAATACCCGCGCTACTGCTAGGGTTTTCCCTTGTAGTGCCAACCCCCCTTCCCCCTTTCAGAATTTTTTTTTCAAAACCCCAGCCCCTGAACTGCTGACGCGTGGAAGCCCTTTGGTCCCAGTTGGTGGCACCAACCGGGACAAAAGGTCCTCCTGCCTAAGCAAGCGGCAGCTGCAACGTGGATCCCCATCTGTCATGTTTCCTGGGCGAACCGGGACTAAAGGTGTAGGGCTTTAGTACCGACCCTTTAGTCCCGGTTCGGCAACCAGGACAAATGACCCTCATGAACCGGGACGAATGGGGCTTTTTCTACTAGTGACAAGCCCGAAACCTACCTTTATAACTACCTAGTTACAGAGTAGCGTTTGGTCGACACAATGCACGTCTGTCACCATCCCATGTATATGCGCCAGCTTGGGTCTTAGGACATAAAATATATGTTGTACTAGAGAATCATAGATGACCTATCATTGCGTCTCATAGTCGGGTCTGTCCGACTAGGACCTTAACTGTACTCATATCTAACTATGTTGAATCTGACCAGATTCTTCCGAGTCCATATTATCTAGCTAGCATCCAATACTACATAGCAAGTGAGTCCGAGCCATCCACCGTGCCATATGCTAGTCTAGTCGGCTACGCGTCCACACAACCCTTTCGACTAGCCACATTTTAGGATAGTAATCATACAATGCATAGTCCCACAAACAAAACACGTACCTGCTGATACACATCATTGATAATGTCCAAGGAATATCTGTATTCATAAACACATAGAAAATATCATCATACATGATTGCCTCCAGGGCATAGCTCCGATAACTTGAACCCTGGTTGGATGGGGGATTACATTGTCCTCCGAACCATCCAACCACATGTTTGTTCGCATCTTCCATACACTTCTGCTTTTATTTCCTTTGTAACGAGCATGTCTAGTGCGATTGACAACCTCACTAGTTCAGTTGGGGACACAAGGATGTTTTGTTTTCATTGCGCAGGTACTAATCACTAGTTGGAATCTCGTAGCTCTCCTGGATTCAATAAATCTTGAGGTCACCTGAGGGAAGCTGCTGCTTGCTGGAAACCCTTGCAATTGGGGGCCTAACACCTTCCTACTCGAGCGGAAGCAAGACTTTTCTAACGCCGTTGTCCGGGAGTTCAGATAACAACAAGTGAAGATAAGGTGTTCTTCACACCTTTAATTTACTTTCTTCTTATTTGACATATTCAGTGTCATATATTTGACGGAATGTAAATTAATCAGCGCCTTGCCAAAACATCCGCGCTCACTTTGAATACCAACAAAATAAGACACCCCAAACCCGGGTCGATCCCCAGTACCACAACACGTATGATGCCGGAATATCAAAATGCACATGTAAAGGACAAACAACATGCACTAGTACTAGCTAATGCTACTAGATCAAAGAACCCCCCAACACTAGCTAATTGAGAAACTAAGCTAAGCTAACTTGTACCAGATCAACATCCAACAAGTTAGTACTACTACATTCCAAATCGATCTCTAGCTGCTATTAGAACCAATATAATCTAATCATCCAAGTTTAATAGAATAATCGAAGAACACACGTGATTTTGTCTAATTTTCACAACTAAGAGGATTTAGATTAGACATGTTATTGAAGGCCCCATATTTTGAACAAAAATATATATTTTGATACAAACAACAACTTAAATTTAACAAATTAACTTAGGTATGATTGTTATTTAATAAAATGATTTATAAATAAATATCAAAGTTTAGTATAAAATATTTGATATAATTGACACGCACGGGGCCCCATATTTTGGTACATGACTCACATGAATGTCATTTTATTTTCTTCCGGCATTCTTGTTTTACATTATGAGAATTGTACTGAGTTTACACGTAAACACATAAATACGGTAAACACGATGTGTGATTGAGCCCACCGAAGCGATCCATGTAACTACAACACTTACACCTGACCTCGGAGAATTTCTGTCTCCATGATGAACACGATTTATGTATCCCAAGCCTCGCCGAAGCCATCTCGTTCTGGACAATTCGGGCACTCATAACTAGATATGTCATTAATTCTCATCTAGCTACATTGTACTCCTCCGCCTCCAACATAATTGTGGTCCCGTAGTAATCCGGTGGAAACTAAGTTCCTCATCTCCATGTAGAGTGCAAGTGAGTTCCATATTCCTACGGGAGGGCAGGTATAATAATCCGGTTTGCCTATCTTCACCCTGCACTATGCATGCTCTGGAGAAAAACCAGCACCTTGTGTACATTTTGGAAGCCTCGAAGCTTACCTATACCTCCTCGACACATCGTAGGGACCACTTATAATATATTAAAAACAAATAGGGTTCTTCCGCCTAATCCTAAACCCCTCCGCCTAAATTAGGGTACATTTGATGTGTGTGTTAAAAAGTGATATGAGAAGGACTCTTCTGCCTAAACCTAACCCCTCCGCTGTACATAATGTAGTTGTGAACATTCATAAAATGTAGCCAAATTTTGCCATCATCTGAGCATGCCCATTCTAGTACTCCACGCAAATTTTGAACTAAGTTGAACATCGAATGCATGTTGCGTGACGCCTGGCAAGTATTTATGGAGTTTTTCACTGGGAAACAGTAGAAAATGCATACAATGTCACATGTTTATGAAACTTGGCATAGATGCATGCCGTGATGATTCTAGTTTGTGGAAAAAAATTGAGTTCATTGATGTATGTGGAATAAAAGTGCTATGTGACGGACTCTTCCGCCTAAACCGAAACCCCTATGTTGTACGTGATGTACATGTGGACATTTATAAAATTTACCAAATTTTGCCAGAAGCTTTGCATGCCCACTCTAGTACTCCACGCAAATTTTGAACAAATTCGGACACCGAACGCACATTGCGTCACGTCTGACCAGTATTTTAGGGTTTTTCACCGAGAAAAAATGTAGAAAATGCATAAAATGTCAAAACTTGATAAAACTTGGTATGGATGCACCATCATGATTGTAGTATTTTAGGGTTAATTTGATGTATGTGCAAAAATAATAATTCATGAGAGAGACTCTTCTACGTAAACCAAAACCCATCCATTGTACATCATGTAGTTTTGGACATTCATAAAATTTACTCACATTTTGCTAGAAGCTGGAGATGCTCATTCTATTGGTACAACCAAATGGAAGCATTTCAAACAAAAAAAGAGGAGAATTTTAAAATAAAAATCAAGAAAAGAAAAGAAATAAATGGGTGAGGCCTAGGACAAAGGGGTGTATGCGTCAGTTTGTGTGACGTTACTCCATGTAAGGAAGCCCCTCGGTGCTTCAGGAGCCAAAAGGAGTAGCTGCTGCTCTCTAGGGTACCTCCCTCTCATGCCCACTCGCTCGAGTATTTTTTGTTTGCTATTTCCTGCAGTACATTGTTGCAAAGAACACTCATTAAGAAAAGTGAAGGGACTGTGATTACAAGTTGTGTTTTAGATAATTACTAGTTCGAAGAAAGTCCATTTATTTGAAAAAATCAGTTGAAAAGTTTCTATCAGTTTTGAAAAAGAGATCAGAAATTCAAAAAAAGTCCATCAATTTGGAAAATTTCACATTTCACAAATTTGGAAAAAGTTCAACGATTTTCTTTCACAAATTTGAAAGAAATTCATCAATTTTCAAAAGATGTTCGCCGATTTGAGAAATAGTTCAAGATTTTTTTAAAAAAACTTTAACATGCTTTCAGAAAATTCACCGATTTTGAAGAAAAAATATCATGGATTTGAAAAAATTCATCATTTAGGAAAAAATCACGAATTTTAAAAAAGTCCACGCTTTTAATAAAGAAAAAGAAGGGAAAGCGAAAGAGAAAAAGGAAACTAAACAGGAAACAGTGCGCCCTTTCCAAAAATAAACAAAAAACTATGCGTATTTCCTGTATTTTAAGGATAAAAGACAACTCTATCAGATGAGGTTGGTTGGTTAATTGGTAGGTGCGGTTCTCCTATATGCTAAAGGTGCGGGGTTCTAATCTTCTAGGGCACATATTTTAGACAATTTTAAAAAACAAAAAAAGAATAAATGGCCGGCCCACCGCGTCAAATAGGAAACGCGTCCATGTACAGCGTTTAGTATACGGCGGGAATCTGAGCCGTCCTTGTGTTTACCGGGGTGTACGGAAGCAGAAGTATTTTTTTCTTATGCTCGACCTTTCAAAAAGTTTAATTGTGATCTTCCCATTCATATGCATGTATGTATAAAAGTTTCTGCAAACTGCAATTTGTATAAAGAAGTTGATGTCTTCTTAATATTCATTTTCTGTATTTGGTATTATGGACAAGTTAGAATAAGATCGTGGACAGAGCCTTTACACAAAAGCTTTGCCGAGAGACACTTCTTGGTGACCACTATCGCTACATTGTTTCTCCTGCGCACATCTTTTCTACCCCTGGCGTAAACTAATATAAGAGCGTTTAGATCACTAAAATAGTAACCTAAACGCTCTTATATTAGTTTACAGAGGCAGTATTACTCAACGCGATGTATATATTCACACGGCCAGCACCCATGCCATCTAAACTCACGCCACAACTTTGACCCACTAACTACCTAGCTAGCATCGACACACGCATAACACTGCTGCCATGCATGCACGCACAACGGCCAGCCACACACACATCCTGGTTTGAGTCGCGTCCAAGTTTCTCCAAGCCACTAGCTGAACTGGCGCATGCCACAACTAATGCGTCCAATTCTTGCTTCATCTCCACCTGCACACATCTCGGCCATCGGACTCACGGAGCGTTGACACATGCATCTAACCAACATGCCTGACTCAACTAAAGTGAAAAAATAAACGTGATGAACACATATACAACAAGGTTAACTCAGATCGATCTGCACGCACTTCACGTACTGAAGGTTTAGCACATTTGCTCCACTGGCGTCAGTCGTGGTGGAAATGAGCTTCATTGGAGCCACCATTGACCCATCGACGATGCCCATCAGATTAGCATCGCCGAGGATCGGGACAACTTGAGTCCTCCATGGAATGTAGTTATCCCTCGATAGCTTGGTGCTCACGAATCAGCCTGGACACGGTCCGGTCTGGTCCGGACCGAGCTGTCCAGCGAGCTCCTTTTCCAGGACCGGACCGAAAGGGTGCTGGCTCGGTCAAGCTTTTGAGGACCGTGTGGACCGATGCCACTAGTTCTGCCACCTGTTGTTTAGGTCCTAGTTAGTTGTTTGGCTCCTAGTTAGCTGCAGTTTAGGTCCTGGTTAGCTGCAGTTTAGTCATCTGTTGAATCTTGGATGAAACTGACGAACTGATTTTTCTGAATCTGACGAAACTGAACTTTCTGAATCTCCCAGTTCGTGTTCAGAGCTGATGCCCGGTGCATGCCCACTTCCGGAGAAATCACTCGCCATGCAACGTGTGCATGCCCACCTCTTGACTTAGTTTCAGGTTAGATCAGGTGGTTATGGGAGATAATGGCATGGCACGATTTTAGCTCATGCAGCGGCAACATAGCTACGTACGGGTGGACGTGGGATGCCACCTCTGTCGTTCCTTGCAGTTGTAAGGAAAACATCTTGACCTGCAGCTCCTTTCATGGCACGATTTTAGCTCATGCAGCCGCAATACCCGCAAGAATTGGTGCCACGGTTGGGGTCAAGGTCATGTTCGAGAACTCCAGATCGACAGCAGTCTACGCACGACAGCAATGGCGACTGGCGCCAAGAAGATGCGGCGCACGGCGATGAGAGGAAGGAAGGAATGGGGAATGTTGGAAACGATTGTTTTGCAATGCTTCACGATGTATTGATCGGTGCAAAGCGCACGTATATATGGAGTACAAAGTGGGTCACAACCTCAACTATACAAAGACTAGGAGGTGGGCCAGGCTATACAATAGACATGCACAAACCATATATTCAACACCCCCCCGCAGTCGAAGCGTCGCCGGAGACGCAAAGACTGGACCTGAACTCCTCGAAAACAGAAGTAGGCAGTCCCTTCGTCATGACGTCGGCGAACTGCTGCGCCGTCGGGACGTGGAGGACCCGAATGCGCCCAAGAGCCACCTGCTCACGAACGAAGTGTATATCGAGCTCAATATGCTTCGTTCGACGATGATGGACCGGGTTGGCGGAGAGGTAAACGGCGGAGACGTTATCGCAGTAGACGAGTGTAGCCTTGTGAACATCACAAAGCAACTCCTGAAGCAGCTGACGGAGCCAAGAGATACTCAGCCTCGGCACTCGAGCGGGAGACGGTGGGCTGTCGCTTGGAAGACCAAGAGACCAGGGACGGCCCAAGGTAGACACAGTACCCCGAGGTGGAGCGCCGTGTGTCCGGGCAGCCAGCCCAGTCCGCATCAGAGTAGGCGACGAGGTCGGTGGAGGCGGAGGCCGTCAACGTAAGTCCCAAGGACTGGGTGCCGCATATGTATCGGAGGATACGCTTCACTAGAGTCCAGTGAGAGTCGCGCGGAGCGTGCATGTGAAGACAGACCAGCTGAAGGGCATACTGCAAGTCGGGGCGCGTCATGGTCAGGTACTGCAGGGCGCCCACAATGGAGCGGTAGAAGGCCGCATCAGAAGCAGGCGAACCCTCCAAAGCGGAGACCTTGGCCTTGGTGTCGACTGGCGTGGGAGCGGGCTTGCAGTTAAGCATGCCAGCTCGGTCAAGAAGCTCACGGGCATAGCGCTGCTGATGCAGGAAGAACCCATCTGGCCGGCGAACCACCTCAATGCCAAGGAAATAATGCAGAGGACCCAAATCCTTCAGGGCAAACTCATCACGAAGACGAGCAGTGAGCCGCTGGAGGAGCACGACAGTGGATGCCGTCAGAATGATGTCGTCGACGTACAACAGCAAGTAGGTCGTGTCAACTCCGTGATGATACACGAAGAGGGACGCATCGGAGCGAGTCGATGTAAATTCGAGCGTCTGCAGGAAGGCGGCGATGCGCTGGTACCAGGCTCAAGGTGCCTGCTTCAACCCGTAGAGCGAACGATCTGGATGCGTGGCGTCGACGAAGCCGGTGGGCTGCTCACAGAACACCTGCTCAGCCAGGTGGCCATGCAAGAAGGCGTTGGACACGTCCAACTGATGCACAGGCCATGCTCGCGACATGGCTAGCTGGAGCACGGCGCTGATCATGCCCGGTTTAACAACCGGGGCAAATGTGTCGGTGAAGTCCACGCCCACGCGTTGCCGAAAACCCCGAACCACCCAGCGAGCTTTATAACGCTCAAGAGTGCCATCAGGACGAGTCTTGTGCCGAAAGACCAACTTGCCCGTGATGATGTTGGCACAGGGCGGCCGAGGGATGAGGTACGGTTCCGCTGGAGCACGTCAAATTCTTCCTGCATCGCAGCGAGCCAATGAGGATCCCGAAGGGCGGATCGAGCTGACGATGGGAGAGGAGATGGCTCAGAGGCGGAAGCAGCGAGAAGATACTCATCGTTGGGGTACCGCGTGTTCGGGCGAAGGGTGCCAGCCGAGAGCGAGTCATCGGGCGGGGCGGCAGGTCCGGAGGGGAGGCGAGCGAGGGCGAAGACAAGACTGCCTCTGATGTGACTGCCGCGGGCGACGCCGCCGGCGAGGCGGCGGGCGAGGCCACCGGCGTGCCAGCGGACGAGGCCGCCAGCGTGGCGGCGGGCGAGGCCACCTGCGTGGTGGTGGACGAGGCCGCCGGCAGGGTCGAGGCCGGGGATGCCGGGGGCATCGCGGGCGTCGAGGGAGGTGCGGCCCCTAGGGCAGCCAATCGGGGAGAGACTCGACCCGTGGCGCAGAGGGCACCCTAAAAGCCGGGAGGCGGCCCAAGAGAGGCACGTGGGCGGCCATCACTGGGAGCGGACAAGGCCGCAACATTTGAAGGTACCTGCTGGAACGGAAAAACCATCTCATCAAAGTAAACGTTCGTGAAGTGATCACCGATGAGAGATAGGATCATAGCAGCGGTAGCCTTTGGTGTTAGGAGGATAGCCAAGAAAGATGCAGGCCACAGACCGAGGTGCGAGCTTATGAGGAGCGGTGGAAGCGATGCTGGGGTAGCACAGGCAACCGAAGATGCGGAGCTCAGTATAGGAGGGTGGCGTGCCAAACAAGAGGTGGTGAGGTGCAAAATTCCCGCGAGTGCAACAAGGACGAATGTTAATGAGTAGTGATGCAGTGGCAAGCGCGTCGGGCCAAAAGCATGGTGGCACGTTGGCATGAAAGAGGAGGGTACGAATGCAGTCATTGAGAGTGCGTAGCACGCGCTCAGCGCGGCCGTTTTGTTGCAAAGTGTACGGGCAAGTGAAACGAAAGATCGTGCCGTGTGTGGCGAGAAGGTTGCAGATCGCAAGGTTATCGAACTCCTTCCCATTGTCTATTTGCAACGCATGAATGGGACGTCCAAACTGCGTGGAGACATAGGAGTAGAAGGCGGTGAGAGTGGCAACAGAGTCTGACTTTCGCCGCAAAGGGAAGGTCCACACATAGTGTGAAAAATCATCAAGTATGACAACGTAATAAAGATAGCCCGTGTTACTTGCAACAAGAGAGTTCCAGACATCACTATGAATTAACTCAAACGGGTATGAGGCGACATGCGAGGAATTGCTAAAAGGAAGGCGAACATGTTTGCCGAGGCGACAAGCATGACAAGTGTGATCGTCGATCTTATTACACGTGAATGAAAAACTCCGAAGAATATGATGAAGGGTGGCGATGTTGGGATGACTGAGACGAGCGTGCCAAAGGTCCACTCCGGCGGAAAGCTCCATGGGTGCAGCAACGGATGAGGTAGGTGAGTGGGCCGGGTAGAGCTCGTCGGGGCTGTCACATCGGTGGAGCACCATCCGGGTATGGGCATTCTTGACAGAAAAGCCAAACATGTCAAATTCAACGGTAACAGGATTTTCACGTGTAAGAGAACGAACAGAAATAAGTTTTTTAATGATGTCAGGAGAAACAAACACATTAGAAAGATATAATGGCATGGAGTTAGAAGGAAAAGCAGCATGGCCGACATGAGTAATGGGCATGGAAGAACCGTCACCCACGGTAATGCGAGCAGCGGTGTGAACGAGGTGAGCGGCGAGAAGGTTACCGGGGTTGGCAGCCATGTGAGCCGTGGCTCCGGTGTCCATATACCAGTCGCCACCGCCAGTGTACTGCTGCGGCGTGGGGGCGGCGTGGAGGGCCGCTAGGAGCGCGGGATCCCAAGGCGCCGGCGGGAGGGCCGGGGCAGGCGGCGCCGGCTGAGGCGGTGGCGCCACATACCCATAGCCCGAGGGGCCGTAGAGCGGCGCGGGCTGGTACGCCTGAGGGGCCGCGTACAGGGCCTGATGAGGGGCCGGGCGGGCACCAAAGGAGCCGGGGATAGGGGCACGCGGTATAGGCATGGAGTACGCGTGCACAACCCCCGTCCAAGGTTTCTGGCCGGCTTGCCAGGGCGCCGGTGGTAGCGGGTGCTGCGGCTAGCGGGGCGCCCCATCGTGGGCAGCTGGCTGTTGCGGCTGCTGCTGCTTGCGGCCTCCTCGGCCGCGACGCCCGCCCCGGCAATGCTGCTGCTCGGCGGGGGGCGGAGGGGCCTGCGGCGGCATCGGGTAGGGAAACCCGGGCGGCGGCGGCGCCTGGAAGGGGCCCGGGGCGGGCCGCGGCGGTGGGGCCGGCGTGGTGGGCGGCGCACCGCCACGGGTACCGGCGGTGAGGGCCTGTGTGGGTGGCCCGGGTGCGTGACATCCGCATCCGCCACTCCTCCAGCTTCAGGTACGCGACGATCTTGGGGAAGGTCGGGTTGGTGATGAGGGGGATGTTGGAGGCGGCGTTCCCGAAATCAACGTTCAGGCCGGCGATGAGGGTGCCGAGGAGAAGCTCATCGGAGACCTTCTCGCCGAGGTCACGGAGCTCGTCAACAAGCTTCTTGAGGCGCATGCAATAATCGTCAATAGACGACTCAAGCTACTGGCACCCAAAAAACTCGCCGTGCAAGAAGACCTTGCGTTGGAGCGCGTTATCGGTGAAGAGGCCGTTGAGCTTGGTCCAAACGGCGTGAGCGTCATCGTCGGCGGAGACCACCGTGTGGAAGAGGTCCTTCGAGATGGTGGTGTAGAACCAATGGATGAGAGTGGCGTCGATGGCCGTCCACTCCTCATCGTCCTCCATGAAGCGGGAGTCCACGGAGCCATCGATGTGATTCCGGAGATTGTACTCACGGAACACGAGGGAGAAGTACGTTTTCCAGGCATAGTACGTAGAGGTGAGGTGGTCGAGGACGACGGGAACCCGGGCGAGGATGTTGAGATCGCGGATGACGACGGGATCGGGACCTTCGAACGGGTTGGTGGGGCGGCTGCGGGTGGTACCGGTGGAACCGGGGGAGGCCATGGCCTAGAGGGGTGGTGCGGCGGTGCTGGAGCGGCGGCGCGGCAGGGAAGAAGGCGGCGCGGCGGCGGCGGCACGAGGTGGCGGCGGCGGCGGCGGCGATGGGATCACGGCGGCGGCGGCGGCGGCACGGGTTAGGGTTAGGATCGTAGGTATGATACGATGTTGAAAACGATTGTTTTGGCAATGCTTCACGATGTATTGATCGGTGCAAAGCGCACGTATATATGGAGTACAAAGTAGGCTACAACCTTAACTATACAAAGACTAGGAGGTGGGCCAGGCTATACAATAGACATGCACAAACCATATATTAAACAGGGAAGCTCGGGGACATGGTAGTTCGTCCAGGGGCTGCCGGTGTCCGCGACGACGAGGAACGACGGCGGCTGTGATTGCGATCCCTCGGTCCGACCGAGCGGCTCGGTTAAAGACCGGACCGGACCGGACCGACATTTTTTCGGGCCCAATATCGCAGCTCGGACCGACCAGTTTTCCTACCGGTCCTGGACCGTGCGGTCCGGTCCTGAACGGGCCACGAGCAGGCCCAAAAGCCCGCTCGTTCCGTCCAGGCCTACTCACGAACTCCGCCAGACAAGGGACAGCGGCGATCAGGGACCTGGACAGTATAGAGCCGATCATGATGGACACTAAACACAGTTGCAGCATACGAGGTATGGGAGACAGAGGTGCCGCTTGTATTCTACATAGTTTTGACAGGATATAGTACCATGAAAACTATGGGTTCTTCATCTTACTATTTACTAACGCATAATAAAATCCTGTTAAGTCAATGCGCTCAGGCTAAGCGCTG
Organism: Triticum aestivum; assembly: GCF_018294505.1. Lineage (NCBI taxonomy): Eukaryota > Viridiplantae > Streptophyta > Magnoliopsida > Poales > Poaceae > Triticum > Triticum aestivum. The sequence goes on along the minus strand of NC_057801.1, from coordinate 850,008,921 downwards.
TGGCATCCTCGTGTATATATACCATGCTGGTTAGGGTATACAGGGTACAAGTAATTAGGCTTACATACAGCAGGAACAGAACAGCCTGCTGACAACCAAACAACCTGAATATACATGTAGATACATTAACAAGGACCATGGACAACACGATGGCAGAGGAAGTTCGCCACAGAATTTTTAGTTGATGGGCTGGATGGTAAAAATGGCACCACAACCTTCCTCCATAGTCAGATTGACTTTTTCACGCTGCTCATATTGGAAAACACTTGGCTTGTTTGTTTCACTTCAACATCTCATCTACAGATAATTGATTGCACGTGGCTAATGATCCGTATGCTTGAGCCGTTGAGCAATAGTGGTTTTGCGAGAGGCCATACTTATTTTCTGGAACAGCTACTAGTTTAGGACTAGATGCTACCATCGAATGCGATAGCTTGCTGGCTTGCTTCTACTGCTTGCTTCTTTGTGATGGACCATATATATGACATCCAAATGTCTAGCTAGACCATCCAATAGCCATGTATGTAGTCATGAGTATAATATTGCAGCCCGCATGCAATTCATGTGTGCTATTGTCTATCATTCTCTTTACAGGAAGAGTTAACTCATGCTCAAGCATAAAATGTGTGACAGCTAGGCATGAACGCATGATCAACATTTTGGACATCACTAATATTCACCATCCTATCTTTACGAATCATCCTCCCACTCTCTTGCAATATGCATACAACACTCTAATCATCGACGCAGCCTCCCCATCCGCTGCCTCCGATCACGAAAACATTCTTAACACATTCGCACGCGCTACTGGCCTCACAAACCTTCACACTCAGCACCCGCCGCGGTGCACCTGAGCTGCTGCCTCCGCCCCGCGCGCCAGTTCACCACTGCTGTTGGCTACTGCTGTCCATGCGCGTCGGCTTACCGCCCGTACCTGCGCCCTTGCTCCTCTTCTACCGTGCGTCGCCGCGGCGCCAAGTCGCCGTTCCTACCTTGAGTCACCACTGGCGCGAGACGCCGCGAGTCGCTGCCCTCACCTCGCCTTGACCGGTTTTTCTTGTGAACCGCTGGCTTGTGAGTTGATTTTTGCTGGGGCAACAAGTGTGAGATACAGGAAAAGAAGTGGTGAATGAGTTCTACAACAGTTTGGATCTTCAATAAGTTAAATGTCAGGCTAAGCCTCATTCTGGATTCTTTGCGGCTGCTTACAATCTGGCCTCGGATTACAGGAAAACACAAATTCAGAAGATGCAACCTGACGCCACTGGCAAGTACCCGTACGCCGGGTCTTTTACGATTGCGCCATGCAAACTTTGAATACAGAACATTACTGCTAAGCACTGGCGAGTTGTACTGCAGCTGTGGACCATGGTTACGGTTGGTCAGTCAACTTGGCTGTCTGTTGGCTTGCTAGTGTTGAACGCACGGGTGCTGCAGCAGATTTGTTATCGTATTAAAAAAAGGAGCTACGGTGCTAGGGAAACATCAGACATTTGATATGTTTTTTGATCCCTAGTGTCCACGATTCATCCGGCAAAAAATATTAGGTGTTATCTTTTCTATATATTTTTATTTAGCACATATGGTTTTTTTCAAAGAACAATTATTTTGGATTGAGATATTTCTATGCAGGATAATTATGCACTATAAAAGTGCTTTACCGGCGTCCGTCTGTATCATGCTATTCGACAGTCATGTGTGAGTCGCTGCCCGTGTGGTCTGGTTTACGTTGATTCATCAGATTCGCGCCTGCTCACTGTTCGACGGATGTGTGTAAAACGCCGCTCCCGCGGTTCGGTCTACATTGACAAACTGCGACCGACTCTTCTGTTCATACCGGTTTACAACGCCGCGGCCGGCTCATTTATCTGCTCCCGCAGCTGATTCGGCCATGATTGACTTCAGCTTCACCGTGGTGATCATCAACTCCGCGGTGCATAATTTCTGGCCAGGAAACACATTGTTCAAATGCCGCATATTGAGCCGCTGGGAGTCGTCGGTCTACGTGAACCGTTGGGATTGTATTGAGTCGTCGGTCTGCCTGAGCCTTCTGTGTTGCGTTAAACGAATCATCCATCATCCGAACAATGATGTGATATCTATCCATTAAAGTTTATTAGCATACATTATTTTTTGTCAAAGAACAATTACTCTGGTTTGCAATTGATGCAGGACAATTGTTCACTACATCAACATAACATGGTTGACTCGCCCGTCCGCACCGCTTACAACGCCGCGGGCGGCTCGTCTGTTTTCTGCCGCCTCTGAAGTCGCGGTCGTCTTTTTCGTCCGTCTCTCAGGGCTTGGTCTACATCAACACACCGGGCCGCACCTGTCTGCATGAGCTGTTTATTTTGTATGAGCAAGTCACTGCTTGGGAAGCCCGGTTTTCTTGTAACAATTTGGAGGCAAATTATTATATATTATCATCCGCCATCGGCACTGGATGGCTCAATGGGCAGGCGCACAAGTCGCCGCCACTACAGTTCGGTTAACTTCAAACATCCAGTTGGAAGGAACCATTGGCCGAGTTGCTGACACGGCTCATACGGGATCATTTATAAACCCGCCGAGGTAACTTCAACATTCTGTGGATTCACATCGCGCTATGAACACCAATGATATACGCCTTCTGCTATGGTCAAATATGGAGAATCTCAAAGACAACTCCTCGAGCCACCTTGAGACTCGGGGGCTACATGGACATGGCTCAGTAAATGTTGCCAGTTTAAAGGCCGTCAAAAAATTTCCGGCTCAAAATTAAGAATTCCGGTTCAAAATCCGGATCAAGAGAAATCTGTCTCTCACAAAGCTTTGAAAGCTCTCAATATCCGGTTTAAAAATCCGGCTCAACAAGAATTTATATCTCGCAAAGCTTGAGTTCTCAGCAAAAATTAAAGGGACCAAGTAGAGTCTGTTGCAAAGCACAACTTAAACATAGGTACTCCGCTTCAAGGACCATTGGGGGCTGATCGTATTCGAATCTAGCTTAACTCCTTTGGCACAGCTTCCTGATCGTATTCGAATCATAGCTGTTCAAACAACTTGATCATTTGGGGGCTGGGTCGTATTCGAATCATAGCTTAACCCCTTTTGGTCCGACCCTGATCGTATTCGAATCAGAGTCGTTAAATATTCTCAAGGTCACTTGGGGGCTTCCTGTTCAAACATAGTCTTATTCGAACCAAAGAGAACATAGCTATCGGTACCCACTAGATCGGCGCAATGCCAAAACCCACTTGGGGGCTTCTTGACCGTATTCAAATCGTAGCTTAACCCCTCTTGGGTCCGACCCGGATCGTATTCGAATCAGAGTTGTTAAATATTCTCAAGGTCATTTGGGGCCTTCCTGTTCAAATATAGGTCGTATTCGAACCAAAGAGAACATAGCTGTCGGTACCCTCTTGATCGGCGCAATGCCAAAGCCACCGGGGGCTACATGGTCGTATTCGAACCCTACCTTAACACCTTTGGGACGGTTTACTGATCATATTCGAATCAGAAGCCTTAATTTGTATTTTTATTCTTTTTTGCTTAAGATTTATTGAAAGCACTCTTTGGATTTGTCTTGAGACCTTTTTCTGTGTTTATGTTTAAGACATATAGAAGGTTTCTATTTAACCCGGCTTGGTTTTGGATGATAAGTCACTAGTAGAAAACCACCCATTAGTCCCGGTTCGTAAGGGCCTTTAGTCCCGGTTCATGAACCGGGACTAATGGGTCGTAACTAATACCTCCACCCATTAGTCCCGGTTCAAACCAGAACCGGGACCAATGTGCCTCCATGTGGCCCTGTGCGCCCACCCAAGTCAGGGGGCCTTTGGTCCCGGTTGGTGGCTCCAACCGGGACCAAACGTCAATTTTTTTTTAAAAAGTGGCTGCTTTAGGGGTTATTTTTAGGTTGTTATTATAGCTAGCTAATAGAGAGAAGTGTCCTCTCTTATATCTTCGTCCTTGGTTTATCAACGCTGCTGCTATGTTCATTGCACCCGCGGATATAAAATGCTCATGCATGCTTGCATCATACATCATCATATATATATAATAACAAGTCCTACTAATCATGCATCATCATATACAACTTCTACTCGTTATTAATAATAAGTCATACGATCATCATCCTCATAGTCATCGAACCCAACCCTACATAATTGTTCTTAGCACATGATCATCAGTATCAGGTAGGACCTAAACACCCTTAAGGTAAAATAGCATAAAACAATATAGACCCTGACTCTCCATTATGAAGAATGGCGATCATCCTGTCTCCAATTTTTGCCCTTCGCTGAATGTTGCTTCCAAGAAGCTCCTTACGACTGTCCATACATTTTTTCCATTCTTTGATTATCATGTCTCCACTTCTTTTAGAAACCCGGTATGGACAGTTGAGATTCGTAGGACGACCTGGGTGTATGTTCAAAACATGAAGGCTACCCCGTGTATACATCAGATGAGGCACACAATCATTTGGGATTATCTGTTGAAAAACATAGTAATAACTTCGTAGTTAGCAATGATATGATGTACTAGTTTTAGAAGTGTGCAAAAAGATGCACGAATGTTGTAATAGTAAAAAATCATACCAGGGTATCTCCATGGTAGTTACCGTAGTTCAACACGTGCACTAGTGGCACGTATTGACCATAATGTTGAGGAGTTCGATTGTAGACATTGTAATTCTCAAGATCAGTACAAAATCCGACCAGATGATTTTTCTCCTGATAAGTTAGTTCGGAGCCTTCGGTGTAGTAGGTTCTGTCTACCATCTTCCGCACATTCTTTGAAGAATGAAAATAAGCTGTCAATGGAGAATAAGTTGTCAACTATTTTCAAATAAACAATATAAATTACTTAATAACTATGTTAAGCTCACATGGGGGAAGAATTGGAGGTGTATCCACAAGGACGAAAATCGTAGGTCTCTCTTGCTCGATTGTAGGATCACCAAGATCCATGGTAACAAGCATACCCTCATCAAAACCATACATCTTGCAAAGTGCTTCCCAATTTTTGCAACCAAAATGGGTTACACTCTGAGCATTGTACAACTTTACTTGAAAATCCACACCATGATGGGTACTTAGGATAATTTTTTTGGTTTCGAAACTTTCATGGTCTTCAAAACCCATCCTCTCCAAGACATAGCGTCTTGCAAAGCATGGGATAAGCTAGTCGAATTGGAAAAGATGAAAAATATTGTCATGATTAAAATAGTTGAAGTCATGAGTAATTACGAAAAAAACTATTATCGTCGGTTGCGTACCGTATGAACATCGAAGGTCTCCTCGAGCTTAATGCTGAAGCGCCGATCTTCGTCCAGCACAATGAACCTGTCGCAGATACCTCGGTCGTCGTGGCACCAGTCGCACTCCCCCGGGCGGTTTTCGTCGTCCGATGAGTACGACATTTCCGGCCTATACGTTCATAATTCAAATATTAAACTAGATCATTATTATTAATCACGGGTTGAGTATCGATGATCGATGTACGTAGCTCCTCCTTTCATTCCCGAATGCATTATTAATTATATCAAATTGTCTAGCACACGGGAATGAAGGAGAAATTATCCAATATGAGCATTCAATAAGCAAAACCAAATCATAAAATAAGCAAAACCAAATCATAAAATAAAGTATAGTATTCAAATTAGCATGCATTCAATAATTATAAGCAAAAGTACATCATCTCTTGGTGTCCGTACATCGTCGAATATTATCACTAATACAACTAGAACCGTAGCTCCCGACGGGTATCGACGCGGGCGGTGGACACCCAAAGATAAGGAACCATCACAGGATCATAGCTCCAGTGAGATCCCTGAAGAACCTGCCAGGTATTGTCGAACCTCCCCTCCAATGCAACCATGTAGCGACGGACGTGCTCGTCCTCCTCGCTGACACGGTGACGTACCACCTCCGCGGTGTCCGGATGCCTCACCACCGTCACTGGCCCACGCGACCGCCACCAAACAAGGATCGGGTCAACAACGGGCTGCCTCCTCACCAACCTACGTCCCCCGGAAGGTAGCACCTCCCAATACCAACCCGGCGGAGCCCAGTCCCGAACATGGCCCTGATCAAGCAGGCCTCCACCGCCGAGTCGACGACGACGAGGATGCGGGATAGGCATCGCCGACGTCGACGCGGGAACTACTTCTATATATAGTTAAATAAAAGTAGTTTTATTAATTAAATCAACTATGTAGTTCAACTACTAAGCACTTACTATAAATAAATAAGTAGTACTTACTAAAAACAAACTACTTCTATATATAGTAAAATAAATTAGTTTATTAAATCAACTAGCTAGTTCAACTATATATAAACTACTTCTTATTTTTTTCCTTTTTCTAAATACTATGAACAAAAAATCATTAAAATTCTATGAACAAAATTAATTACACAATCTAAATATCACCAAAAAAATCTATTAACAATAATATCACCAAACATGCATATTCAATAATAATATCACCAAAAAAATCTATTAACAGAAAAAAATCTAACATAATATGAACAAATTAATTACTACACATATCTAGTCTAACAAAAAAAATCTAATTAATCTAACAAAAATATCTAACATAATATGAACAAATTAATTACTACACATGTAATCTAACAAAAAAATCTAATCTAACAAAAAAATCTAATTAAATCAACTATCTAATTCAACTACTAAGCACTTACTATAAATAAATAAGTAGTACTTACTAAAAACAAACTACTTCATTATATAGTAAAATAAATTAGTTTATTAAATCAACTAGCTAGTACAACTATATATAAACTACTTCTTATTTTTTTCCTTTTTCTAAATACTATGAACAAAAAAATCATTAAAATTCTATGAACAAAATTAATTACACAATCTAAATATCACCAAAAAAATCTATTAACAATAATATCACCAAACATGCATATTCAATAATAATATCACCAAAAAAATCTATTAACAGAAAAAAATCTAACATAATATGAACAAATTAATTACTACACATATCTAGTCTAACAAAAAAATCTAATTAATCTAACAAAAAATCTAACATAATATGAACAAATTAATTACTACACATGTAATCTAACAAAAAAATCTAATCTAACAAAAAAATCTATGAACTACATATCTAAATTACTACACATCTAACCTAACAAAAAAATCTATGAACTACAAAAAGAATCTAAAAAAATCTAACAAAAATAAAAAAACGCTCACGTCGGCGTCGAGGCGGCGCGGTGCAGGGGCGACGACGGGCTCGGGGCGGCGCGGGGCAGGGGCGACGAGGACAGCGGGCTCGGGGGCGGCGACGGGGACGGCGGGCTCGGGGCAGGGGCGACGGCTGGCGACGTCGGGGCGCGGCGGCGCGGGACGCGGGCGGCGATGACGGGGCGGCGCGGGACGCGGGCGGCGATGGGGGCGGCGACGACGGCGGGCTCGGGGCGGCGACGGGGACGGCGGGCTCGGGGCGGCGTGGGGCGGGCTCGGCGGCGACGGCGACGAGGAGCAGAGGCTCGGGGCAGGGGCGAGAAAGAGATGGGATTTGGCGAAAACTGCTAAGTCCAGTATATATAGCAAGAGCATTGGTCCCGGTTGGAGGCTCCAACCGGGACTAATGCCCCCTTTAGTCCCGGTTGGAGCCACCAACCGGGACCAAAGGCCTCTTTCAGCAGCCCAAAGGGCGGGAAACGAAGACCTTTGGTCCCGGTTGGTGGCTCCAACCGGGACTAAAGATGAGCATTCGTCCCGGTTGGTCCAACGAACCGGGACCAAAGAGCGGCATTGGTACCGGTTGGTTCCATGAACCGGTACCAATGGACCCGTGTAACTACTTTTTTATTTTCTGCAGCTATTTTTTTGTTGATTCTTCCTGCAGCTGTTTTTTTAGTCCCACCTCGCCAAGCGAGAGGCAGTCGCAGTTGTTTATAAGCCCTGAGTGCAGAGACGATGACGAAGAGGCTCAATGCTCCTGCACGTTGGTTAGCTTCAAGCCTTGAGGAATACGGTAGACTGCACAGAGCTATGTGCAGTGCAGTTGACACTATTCCGAAAGGCTTGAAGCAAATTAACGAGCATTGCGCCTCTTTTTTATTTTTAATGACTTATTACAATTCAGAAATAAATAGAAGAAAAAATAATTTTGATTAACTTTACTAAAAAATAATTCTGACCGTTGCAGCCGGCGATGGTGGTCATCTCTTCAGTCAGAGGTGGTCGGCCTGAGGCTGGGTGTTCGGATCTCGGGATCCGTCATCTGGCACCAGCTGCGAGTCGGGGAGACGTAGTTGCCGGTGAAAACCGAGCTGACGGCGGGCGATGGCGGCGTTCCATGTCGTTACCATGATGAAGGCATCGTCGTGTGACTACCGTTGACCCACTCGTATTGCTCCGGGGGAGCGGCTTCGTCTTAACGAGCATTGCGCCTCTTTTTTATTTTTAATGACTTATTACAACTCAGAAATAAAAAGAAAAAAATAAATGTAGCAGAAAAGAAAAAAACTATATAAAAAACCACTCAGAAATAAATAGAAGAAAAAATAATTTTGATTAACTTTACTAAAAAAATAGCATAGATGCTTATTTCTAATGACTTATTACAACTCAGAAATAAAAACAAAAGAATAAATATAACAGAAAAGAAAAAGAAACTATATAGAAAACTACTCAGAAATGAATAGAAGCAAAAAATAGTTGTGATTAACTGTACTAAAAAAGGAGCATATATCCTTATTTTTAATGGCTTATTACAACTCAGAAATAAAAAGAAAAAAATAAATATAGCAGAAAAGAAAAAAAAATAAAAAACTACTCAGAAATGAGCATAGATGCGCTTATAGAGGAAAATCAACTTAAATTCATAACGAATTTCAATCGAAATTTGTATGAATTTAGGCTAATTTCCCTATATAAGGGCATCTATTTTCATTTTCAGAGGAGCTCAATATGGCAGAGAGGGAGGGGCTTATAAACCAGTCTGATTCCCCTTCGGTTGGCGAGGTGGGACTAAACTCTGGCCGCAACGAGGACCAACCCTTTGGTCCCGGTTCGTCCCACCAACCGGGACCAATGGTGTTGGGCCAAGAGCGAGGCCCATTGGTCCCGGTTCGTCCCACCAACCGGGACCAATAGGTCCAGCCGAACCGGGACCAATGGCCCACGTGGCCCGGCCGGCCCCCGGGGCTCAAGAACCGGTTCCAATGCCCCCATTGGTCCCGGTTCTGGATTGAACCAGGACTAATGGGCTAGACCGGCCTGGACCATTACCCCCTTTTCTACTAGTGAGTCGCCACATTGGACAAACATCATACATTTGGAAGTGAGTGGCTTCTAAAGATTGGGTTATCACCTTACTGCGCAGGTCACATAAACCGGCAGTGCAAATTCAAATATCACAGGTATGATATTATTATTATAGTTATATTTCAAGGTTATGATTCATAACAGGCTTATCTGTGACTCTTTTTAAACATCAGTGGTTATATGTGAGATATTATGAGCCGCCATGGCTTTGACGTTAAGTCGCCAGGGCATATGTTGTTTAAACTTTGTGCATGATTTGCAGAAATATGGCTTATATAAATGATTAAGTTCAAGCTCATTATCAATATTGATGCTTCAAAATGATTATCCGTTCTGGATTTTCTCAAAGGTTATAAGCCGCCGGGTTATAAAAATTCCGGCTTACAATGAATGCGCATTAAGTCACCATCGACTAAGAGCCGCCGAGTATCTAAACTCCGGATTTACTTGTCAACAGATAAGGTATTCAAAGTCTCTTTAGCGCAAAGGTTATTATTTTATCAATGGACATGATTTATTTTTGCAATGAAGAGAATAGTCCCGAGTCGCTGCAGGCTTACGACCCGGCACTTGGGGACTACATTATTCAAGCTGAGATTACATCAAATTTGCAAGTCCCATGTCACTGCCAGCATGCACCATGGCACTTGGGGGCTAATGCAAAGTCATTTTTTGGCTCACTTTATTGAAGACCCGACTCATCACATTGTAATGAGCCGTCCCTTGGGGGCTACCAATTGCTCTTGTTAAAAATTCAAGGTACTCAAGCTATAATCCATTATATTGAAAGATCCAGTACTCTGTTGGTAGAGTACAAAGCTCTTAACCTTGTGGACGTGGGTTCAAGCCCCATGGTGGAGATTACATCATATGATGTTATTGTCAATGAATTATATACAAAGTCCCAGCTCAGCATTATCTTAATGAGCCGGCCCTTGGGGGCTACACATTGCTGCTCAAGTCTACATGATCATATTTACAAAGTTCCTTCTCATTATTGCATAATGACCCGGCCCTTGGGGGCTACACTGCTTGAAGTTTTTATGAGCATAAGGCAATTACCAGTCCCAGGTTGCTGCAAGCATGACAACTCGACACCTGGGGGCTACAGGTGATATGCATATAATGGAGAAATAAACTTTAAATTCTCAGTTTTGAGCAAAACATGTATTATATTATTATTGGAGAAATCTGCAAAGTTTATGACCCGGTGTCACCATGAGATTGACCCGGTATCTGCAACAATTACATGACCCGACATCATTTATTTATGACCTGGCAATTTTGGCAATCATAAATCGGCAAGATCTACATCTTTAAGCCAGCTGAATATCAGTTGAATATTTCAAGACCAATATTTTTGTCAAGTCAGAGCGTTGAAGGCCGACTCAAATGGATTATTTCTTATAACATTTCTCTACAAGAGCCAATGTCAGCAAATTGGTTATAAAGCTGGTCTATTGACCCGGATTTTTTAAAAGAAGTGCCTGGATTTTTTGCATTGGCAAGGTTTTGACATATCTGTTAAAGGATATTTGCTATAAGATCTTGAGTATTCATCCAGGAGGAAATGACAAAGGCTTAAGGATGATCAGGTGCCAGTTCAGGAAAATATTTAACCCGGAGCACAACCTATCAAGTTTGTTCTTGTGTTTATTTTACAGGATCAGTTTAACATGGATAAATCCAAATTAAATTGGGGGCTAATGTCGGGGATATACCCCGCGGTATGACCCGGCCGGAAGTATGACCCGGCCAGGCTTTGCATTTTCATTGGTAACCCGTCGGAGTACTGGCGACTCACAAGTCTGGGGGCTCACTGGTCTGACGACTCACGATCCTGGCGACTCACGGATGTCCCTAACGGCGGGTCAGATAGAAGACTAGGCCCAAGGCCCTGAAGGCCAGCTTATACTCTCATGGGCCGACTTAAGAGGAAAGCGTAAGGAATATTCCCTTACAAAAGGGAGCAAGACTAGGACTCCACTTGTAATAGAGTAATCCTAATCCTACTAGGACTCGTCATGTAACCCACCCCTCCAACTTATATAAGGAGGGGCAGAGCACCCCAAGATCATGATCATAATGAGACCTAGCCACAAACAACATGTAGGGTTATTACAGGATGATGTTTCCCGGGGCCCGAAGCTGTCTAAATCCTTGTCTATGTTGCGTCTCTCGATTCCATCCAACCCCTCTCAAGCTACCACATAGATGTGTTGGCCTCGCGACTAAATCCTCACACTAAGGATATCTGACGTGACAATTCCACGACAAAAGCTGCTGCTCCAACCACCAAGACTGCACCCAAGAGGAGTACAAGAAACATTCCTACTGAGGAAAAGAACAAGGCCCAAGTGCCTGAAGTTGAAGAAGAAGAAGCTTAAGCCCAAGTGCTAAGGAATCTCAAACCTAAGATTTTAGACCATAATGACACACATCCTGTGGCAGAGGATATGAAAATCAGGAAGGATGCAGGACTGAGACCCGGGAGATGGTCTGACCCATATGCTGTAAGGAGGAGAACTGTTGTGGATTACAGGTTCCATACTAAGGAACAACAAGATTTCTATGAGACTATTCTGCTTGACAAGAAGCCAATACTATGTGATATGAGATGGGTTGACTGGACATACATTAGAGAGAATGAAGATCACTTCCCAGGAGTGTATGATTGCTTCAAGAACTATGAAGTTGACAAGTTTGTGGGCCAGAAGCTCACTAAGTGTAATGATGAGCTGATCATGCAATTCTACTCCACTGCTCACTTATATCTAGATGGTAGAATTGTATGGATGTCAGAGGGTACAAGGTACCAGCCTACAGTTGATGAATGGGCTAAATTGATCAATGCACCAGCAGCTCATGAGGATGACTTGGATGTGTATGCCAAGAAGAAGAAAGACCACAACTCTATGGCTAGCATGTACAAGGAAATTCCTGATGCAGATCTAGAAACTCACAAGCTTGGATCAGTGAAGCACTTGTTGTCAGGACTGCCTACAATCAATACTATCCTGAGGCACACTCTTTTGCCAAGATCTGGAGATCATAGAATGATAAGAGGACATTCCATCAACTTACTGCACATATTTGATGTTCCTCAGAAGTTCAAGGTAGTGAGTCTGATTGTGGAAACACTCAAGAGGACAGCTGCATATAAGAAGAGGTCTTGTGGGTATGCTCCACATATTCAGGTGCTCATCAACTCCAAGATGGGCACATGCACTTATTTGTTGGACAAGGAGCATTTACCTCTCAGACCAGATTTTGAAGACAACACTATAGTCATGGATGAGAATGATCCTTCATCAGTACAAGCACATGAGCAGAGAGACAAGGCAAGGGCAAAGAAAGCTGCAAAGATGCTAAATGCTGAAGAGGCATCTCAGGTGTTCCTAAAAACCAAACAAGATCATCTTGGGTATCTGATCGAATCCACCTTGAGGATTGAGAAGGGCTTGGCCACCCTGACTCAAAATCAGGAAAGTTTGGAGAGGATCATAGAGCAGAAATTCTATGATCTTGATGTCAAAGTAACTGAGATTCAGTCAGTTGTTGAGCAACTCCAGGAGGAAGTAGAGGAGAAGAAAGGCAAGGCTACTACAGATGCTTTCACAAGAGTGCCAAGAGGTCATAGGTCTGATGTAGTGTTAGTACCAAATACTAGAGCCACTACATCTACACCAGCAGCCACAGCTTCAGTGCCACCTCCAGCAGCTCCAGCTACATCTACAGAAGCCTTCGTCCTTGGAGTCATCTCTACACCACCTCATGAAGATCAAGCTTGAGAGACGCATAGCCTATGCATATTTGAAATTTTTGGTAACTTGTTGCCAAAGGGGGAGAAATATGTATAGATTATAGCCTTCAAGAGAGAGTGTGTTGTTTTTGTCTCTCTTTGCACCTTATTTGGTTGAAACTTTTATGTATGTTTGCTTGTTACATTATGTCTTTTTCTGAGATACTTGGATGATCATGTGGTTGATCATATGCTACCTCAATGTGTGCTTGAATGATATCATCTACTATATACATTTAAGATCATTCACTTTGCTTGGTGATGAGTGCATGTTTTCAATTGTTATGATTTTGAGCGCTCCACCAAGATGTATGTGACATGGAAGAGTGACCCATGATCCTACCACATTGTGCATTTGCAAGTCCAAAGCAAATCTTAGATAATGCACAAATTTAAGGGGAGCTCTTTCTTATCACATACTTATCATTTGTCGAAGCTTCGATCTATATGTTGTCATAAATTACAAAAAAGGGGGAGATTGAAAGTGCAACTATCCCTGGGTGGTTTTGGTAATGACTAACAACATATAGCTCATTGAAGTAATGCTACTTCAAGATAAATATTCCAGGAAAGTTCAATGATTGGCATGGCATGGATTTGGACTGTGGACCCCTCAAAATGCTAAGGACAAAGGATTGGCTCAAGATTCAAAGCTCAAGACTCTACATTTTCTATTTTAGTGATCCAATATCACTTTGTGTCTATAGGAAAGCCAATACTATTAGAAGGGGATGAGATGTTGCTTAATGGCTTGCTTGCTCTCATGATGCTTCATGGTATGCTCCAAATCCCTCAACCACTTTCCCATATCCACATATGTCCCAAACCAAAAGTCAAACTCGGCTCCACCGATTTGATCTATACGGCGCCACTGAGTGTCTTTGACATAACCACTGCCAGAAAACCTAGTCACTTCTGTCCAGCCGATAGGGATCTCGGTCTCACCGAGATGGGATTGCAAACTCTCTGTTTCCCTTCGTAACGTCTCGGTCAAACCGAGATGAGAGATCGGTCCCACCAAGTCTGCAATGCAAACTCTCTGTTTCTTTTTCGTAACGCTTCGGTCCTACCGAGACGAGCGAATCGGTCCCACCGAGTTTGCCTGACCAACTCTCTGGTTAGCTTATTACCAAAGTTGGTCCCACTGAGTTTGTGTAATCGGTGAAAATGAGATCACGTTATGCCCTAACCCTAATGATATTGGTCACACCGAGTTGACATGTCGGTCCACCAAAATGCCTAACAGTCACATTATGAACTAAATCAGATCGACCGAGTTTTATGATTCGGTCCCACAGAGTTTGGTGAATTGTGTGTAAAGATTAGATTTTGTGTGGAGGCTATATATACCCCTCCACCTCCTCTTCATTAATGGAGAGAGCCATCAGAACGAACCTACACTTCCAACTTGCTATTTCTAAGAGAGAACCACCTACTCATGTGTTGAGGCCAAGATATTCCATTCCTATCATATGAATCTTGATCTCTAGCCTTCCCCAAGTTGCTTTCCACTCAAATCCTGTGAGAGAGAGTTGAGTGTTGGGGAGACTATCATTTGAAGCACAAGAGCAAGGAGTTAATCATCAACACACCATTTGTTACTTCTTGGAGAGTGGTGTCTCCTAGATTGGCTAGGTGTCACTTGGGAGCCTCCGACAAGATTGTGGAGTTGAACCAAGGAGTTTGTAAGGACAAGGAGATCGCCTACTTCCTGAAGATCTACCGCTAGTGAGGCAAGTCCTTCGTGGGCGATGGCCATGGTGGGATAGACAAGGTTGCTTCTTCGTGACCCTTCGTGGGTGGAGCTCTCCATGGACTCGCGCAACCATTACCCTTCGTGGGTTGAAGTCTCCATCAACATGGATGTTTGATAGCACCACCAATCGGAACTACGCCAAAAACATTTGTGTCTCCCATTGCGTTTGCATACTCCTATCCCTTCCCTTTACATTCTTGCAAGTTGCATGCCTTACTTTCCGCTGCTTATATACTCATTGCATGCTTGTTTGAATTGTATTGTGATTGCTTTGCTTGTGCTAAGTTGCTAAAAACTACCAAGAACTAAAATTGGGAAAAGGCTAAGTTTTTATTTGGTCAAGTAGTCCAATCACCCCCCTTGCTCTAGACATACATTCTATCCTACATAGTACCGCTCAAGAGCCATAGGCGGCAGTACCACTATGCAGCGGTAGTACCGCCAGGGGGCTCTCAGTCGTAGTACCGCTGTTGTTCTGCTCTCCTACCACCTCGACTCGAGGGTGTCGCCTCTCGTGTCAGATTTTGCAGCACTGACAGCGGCAGTAGAGGCGGTAGTACCGCTCGCAAGCGGTAATACCGCCCCTACCACCGCTGCTAGTACAACCCTGGGTCCAGTTCCTACCTCGCCGCTGGCCTCCTCTGTCTCCACGACAGTACCGTGAGGGGGAGCGGTAGTACCGCTGAACCCAGCGGTAGTACCGCTCCTTCGGGGCTAGATGGGGGTAATGGTTGGATTGTTCCCCCCTTATAAAAGGAGGTCTTCTTCTCCAAAGTTGACCTACCTCTTCCCCCAATCTCCATTGATGCTCTAAGCTCCATTTTCGCTTGATGTCTCTCCTTAGCCAATCAAACTTGTTGATTCTCTAGGGATTGGTTGAGAAGGCCTCGATCTACACTTCCACCAAGAGAAATTTGATTCCCCCCACTAATCCCTTGTGTATCTTGTTACTCTTGGGTGTTTGAGCACCCTAGACGGTTGAGGTCACCGCGGAGCCATAGTCCATTGTGGTGAAGCTTTGTGGTGTCGTTGGGAGCCTCCAATTCAGTTGTGGAGATTGCCCCAACCTTGTTTGTAAAGGTTCAGTCGCCGCCTCCAAGGGCACCAATAGTGGAATCACGACATCTCGCATTGTGTGAGGACGTGAGGAGAATATGGTGGCCCTAGTGGCCTCTTGGGGAGCATTGTGCCTCCACACCGCTCCAACATAGACGTACTTCCCTTCAAAAGGAAGGAACTTCGGTAACATATCCTCGTCTCCATCGGTTCCGCTTTTGGTTATCTCTCACCTTTGCTTGTGCATGCTATATTGTGTTCTTTCCCATGCTTGCTTGTGTGCTTATTGTTGTTGCATCATATACGTTGCTCACCTAGTTGCATATCTAGACAACCTACTTTGACGCAAAGTTTAATTTGTTAAAGAAATGTTAAAAATTGTTAGTTGCCTATTCACCCCCCTCTAGTCAACTATATCAATCCTTTCAATTGGTATCAGAGCCTCGTCTCTTAATTAAGGGCTTTACTGTCCTAATAGTATGGTTGACACCATGCATAGACGGTGAGGAGAAGCACCCCGGTGTGAATCCTTCTTCGTTACGGCCAATGGGGGATCCACAGTCTCACGTGAGGAATTCAATGTGGCTTTGGACACATTGACAACCTCCATGACGACCGAGGTCAAAGGCATGTTCAAAGAGTTCCTTGATGGTTTTAAGTTATCCACCGCACCTTTGGAAGTGGCCGCTCCCACTAACAAGGTGGCGGATGCCAACTCCGATAAGGGGGAAGCTTCTAGTCATAAAGTTCCTTTATCTAGTGGTAGAAATGGTAGCGGCATATTTTCCCATGTTGAACCTCCTCTTACTTATGGAGGACCGGTTCCCTCCACTCATTTAAATCATGCAGGCTCTCCTCCTAAGATTGTGAAAATGAGGATTTTGACTCTTGGGTCTATCGCTTTAAACATCATTTAAACCATGTTAATACTAATCTTTGGAGAATCCTTGAGCAAGGTTTCTATCCGCATGACCCAAACAACTTTACCCCGAGAGAAGCCGTGCATCATCAATTCAATGAGAATGCCCTCTTCATCATCCAAGACGCAATTCCATCCAAACACATTGCACATGTTTGACCGTTCACCATGGCCAAGGAACCATGTTGTTTCTATTTACAAGGGAAGTGCAAGCATTCAATGCTCCAACTATGATGTGGTGCAAGATGAAGCCGATGAGTTTGCAATGAATGAAGATGAAGAACCTCGTGAGCTTTACCGGAGATTAACCACTCTCGCGGTATATCTGCGATATCATGGGAGCAAGGATACGGATGATAATTGGATCAAGCGCAAATTCCTCAAGGCCATGATGCCTTACCACAAGGCCATGTCATCCGTCATCCGTCAAAGTCCGGACTTCCACACATTGACCTCAAGCAATGTGTCGGATGAGTTTGTGGCGATGAGGATCTTGGACAAGACTGCCGACAATGCGGTGTTGTGTTCTCAAAGAGCAAAGAAGCCCAACCTTGCCTTGAAGGCCAAGGCTAGTGTGGAAGAGGAGGATGAAGAAGAAGATGAGGAGAGCAACCCCAAAGACACAAAATATGATTATCAGGAGCACATGGCTCTTGCGTCAAGGAAATTTTGGAGCAAGAAGAACTCAAGGCACAATTTCAACAAGAACAACTCGAGTGGATTGAAGGGCAAGCAATGTGTGAGAACATGTTACAATTGTGGTAATGTGAGCCATTTTGTTGCGGAGTGCCCTTACGAGAAGCGGGAAGAAAATGGTGGCAAGCTCATCCAAAAAGACAAATCCAAGTCCTTCCCTAAAAAGAACAACTTCACCAAGAAGACTTCGACCAAAGGGTTGGTGGCACAAGAAGAGTACAATGATGATGATGATGATGATGAAGATGGTGAAGCCATGGCTATGGCCTCCGTTCCCATTGCCACAGCTCCACGATTGTCTCTCTTCAATTCACCCAACGAGAACATCACCGCCAAGTGCATCATGGCCAAAGCCACCAACAAGGTAACCCCCAACATCAAAACTACCATCATTACTAATCCTTCCTTGACAGATTGCATTGATTAAAGTGAGGGGCCTAATGAGGAAGTAAATGAATTTGAGTCCTTTATGAGTAAGCTCAAGGGAAAATCCAAGAAGCACTTCATTGCTCTCTTGGAACAACTTGGTGAAGCCAATGACATGATTGAGGCTCATGAATAAACCATCTCTAAGATGGAAGGTCATAGTCGTGACTATGCCAATGAGATATCAGATCTCTCTAATGCGCTTGAGGAAGAGCGTGCTCATCGTTTGGCTCTTGAGGAGTCACACAATGATGACCATGCTAAATTAAAGAAAGATCTTGATCATGCTCTTTTTGTATCTCGTGTGCTTGATTCCAAGAAGGCTAAACTTGGGGTTAACCATGCTAGACCCAAAGAGGAGTTTGATATACTTGACAAGGCTCACAAGCCCTTGAAGGGTGCTCATGCTAGCCTCAAGGACTCTCATGATAAACTCCAAGTGAAGCAAATCAAGGATAAATCCACTTTTCCTCATATGGTCTTAATTGATAACGCAAATGCTACTAACCTGTGTTGTGAGCATGTGCATCTTGTGGAGGAAAATTCCAAGTTTAAGGAGCAACTTGAGAAAGGCCTTGTGTCTTGCATACAAGGTGAGAAAAATCTCATTGGCCTTTTGAGCAATCAAAAGGAAGTCGTGGCCAAGGAGGGAGTTGGGTTCATACCCAAGTCCAAGAACAAGGCAAAGAATGACAAGGCCAAAGTACCTCCTCCTCTCAAGCAAACTTTTGTGAAGGAGGGAGAGGGTGCTTCTAAGGAGAAGAAGAACAATGTGAAGGGTGGTGATGTCAAAAAGGGCAATGCCACCACTTCCAACAAAGCCGACGACTTTAACCCTTCCTATTTGTTGCGCCATGCTAGTGATGGGCATGTTTCTGCTAAATTTGCTGGTTCCCCTTATGAGTACATTGAATGGTCTATTTGGGTTCCTAAGACACTTGTTACTAACATCAAAGGACCCATTACAAAATGGGTACCTAAAACCAAGCATTGATATCTTGTAGGTGTTTGCTTCCGGTGGGGGATCATGGTTGCTCGATAGTGGAGCCACAAATCATATGACCGGAAGTAAGGACTTGGTGGTGGACGTGCACAAGATCCCATCTATGCCCACCAATGTCGAGTGGGGTGATGCCTCGTCTTCCAAGGTATTGGGTCTTGGCAAAGTGGTCATTTCTCATGATCTCACGATCGAGAAAGTCATGCTTGTTGAGTCCCTTTCATACAATTTACTTTCCATTCGTCGACATGCACTCATGGGCTATGCCTCATTCTTTGATATTGATAACGTGGCCCTCTTGTGGAGCTAGACTCTTAAATTAGCCTTTGTTGGGCATGTCGAGAACGGTCTTTGTGTGATCAACTTTTCGGAGTTACCTACTAAGACCGAGACATGCCTAATGGCTAAAGTTGATGTGGGGTGGCTTTGGCATTGCTGTTTAGCCCATGTCAATATGAGATCTTTGCAAAGTCTTCTCAAGGGGGACCAGGTCCGTGTACTAACAAACATTAGCTATGCCAAAGATCGTGCTTGCAGTGCGTGTATCGAAGGAAAGCTACATGAGAAGGCTCACCCTCCCATGACTATCATGTACTCGAAGAGACCCTTGGAGCTCCTTCACATGGATCTCTTTGGGCCTCCATCCTTTGATAGTCTTGGGGGTAAAAAGTATTGCTTGGTGATTGTTGATACGTCTCCGTCATATCTATTATTTTTGATTGTTCCATGCCAATATTGTTCAACTTTCATATACTTTTGTCAACTTTTTATACTATTTTTGGGACTAACATATTGATCCAGTGCCCAGTGCCAGTTCCTGTCTGTTTCATCTTTTAGGTTTCGCAGAAACCCAATATCAAACGGAGTCCAAACGGGATACAAACGGATGGAGATTTTTTTTGGAATATTTATGATTTTTGGGAAGTAAAATCAACGCGAAACAGTGTCCGGGGTGGCCACGAGACAGGGGGCCGTGTTCCAGGGAGGCAGGCGCGCCATGGTCTCTCGTGGGCCACCCGTAAGGCGGTTGACGCTCTTTTTTTGGTGCAAGAAAGCTAATTTTATGAAAGAGATCTGGGCGAAAGATTCACCCCAATCGGAGTTACGGATCTCCAGATATAAAGGAAACGGTGAAGGGGAAGAAACATAGAACACAGAAACAGAGAGATAGATCCAATCTCGGAGGGGCTCTCGCCCCTCCCATGCCATGGGAGCCAAGGACCAGGGGGGAAACCCTTCTCCCATCTAGGGAGAAGGTCAAGGAAGAAGAATAAGAAGGGGGGCTCTCTCCCCCTTGCTTCCGGTGGCGCCGGAACGCCGCCGGGGGCCATCATCATCACCGCGATCTTCACCAACACCACCATCATCTTCACCAACATCTCCATCACCTTCCCCCATCTATATCCAGCGGTCCACTCTCCCGCAACCCGCTGTACCCTCTACTTGAACATGGTGCTTTATGCTTCATATTATTTTCCAATGATGTGTTGCCATCCTATGATGTCTGAGTAGATTTCCATTGTCCTATCGGTGATTGATGAATTGCTATGATTGGTTTGAGTTGCATGTTTTATTATTGGTGCTGTCCTATGGTGCCCTCCGTGTCGCGCAAGCGTGAGGGATTCCTGTTGTAGGGTTTGCAATATGTTTATGATTTGCTTATGGTGGGTTGCGTGAGTGACAGAAACACAAACCCGAGTAAGTAGGTTGTTTGCATATGGGATAAAAGGGGACTTGATGCTTTAATGCTATGGTTGGGTTTTACCTTAATGAATCTTTAGTAGTTGCGGATGCTTGCTAGAGTTCCAATCATAAGTGCATAGAATTCCAAGTAAGGGACGATATGTTAGCTTATGCCTCTCCCTCAAATAGAATTGCAATAGTGATTACCGGTCTAGTAACGTAGTCAGTTGCTTAGGGACAATTTCACAACTCCTACCACCACTTTTCCACACTCGCTATATTTACTTTATTGCACCTTTATCTAAACGGCCCCTAGTTTATATTTACATGCTCTTTATTATCTTGCAAACCTATCCAACAACACCTACAAAGTACTTCTTGTTTCATACTTGTTCTAGGTAAAGCGAACGTCAAGCGTGCGTAGAATCGTATCAGTGGCCGATAGGACTTGAGAGAGTATTTATTCTACCTTTAGCTCCTCGTTGGGTTCGACACTCTTACTTATCGAAAGAGGCTACAACTATCCCGTATACTTGCGGGTCATCAATTGTCGATGATTACTCAAGGTACACTTGGGTATATTTCTTCAAGAGGAAGAGTGAAACTCAACAAACAGTCATCGACTTTGCAAATGAAGCTCAACATCAACACGATGCAAAGATCTTGAAAATAAGAAGTGACAACGGCACCGATTTCAAGAACTACACCTTGGATGAGTTTCTTAGTGATGAGGGGATCAAGCATCAATATTCCGCACCATACACCCGCAACAAAATGGTGTAGCAGAGAGGAAGAACAGGATGTTGATGGATGTGGCAAGGACCATGATGGCGGAGTTCAAGTCTCCTTACAACTTTTGGGCAGAATCCATCAACACCGCATGTCATGCATACAATCGGCTCTATCTCCACAAAGGCTTGAACAAGACTCCATATGAAATCCTCACTGGTAACAAGCCCAACCTCAGGTACTTCCGGGTGTTCGGTTGTAAGTGTTTCGTTCTCAAGAAAGGTGTTCGTTTGTCTAAATTTGAGGCTAGCGCTCATTAGGGCATATTTGTTGGCTATGCTACAAACTCTCATGCTTACCATTTCCTCAACAAGTCCATGGGACTCATTGAAGAGACGTGTAACGTGGAGTTTGATGAGAATAACGGCTCCCAAGTGGAGCAAAGTGGTACTTGTATTGTAGGTGATGAAATTACTCCCCAAGCCATAAGAATAATGGGTGTTGGTCATATCCTACCCATTGAGGAACCCCTTGTGGCCGAAGGAGAAGGACAATGCTCCACTCAAGTGGAGCCATCACCAACCCAAGACCCACACGCTTCCGAAGAGCAAAGTGAAACCCTCAACCAAGTGAACAAGATCAAGGTCAAGATCAACCTCAAGATGGTGGTGAGCCACCAAGTGATGTCCAAGGTCGAGTTCTCCCTTCTGAGCAAGTTCAAGACCAAGAGCAAGCTCGGGATCAAGAACAAGCTCAAGATAGCGCTCAATATGATCAAGTTTCCGCTCCTCTTCTCACACCCGAGGAGGAATTGGAGCATCGTGCCGCTAAGATTGCATCCAAGATCACAACCAAAGGTCATCTCATGAAGAATGTTCTTGGAAGCCTAAGAAAGGGGGTAATCACTCGTAGACAATTAGCAAACTATTATAAACATCACGCGTTTGTTTCTTGTGTCGAACCCCAAAGGGATACGAAGCGCTCGAGGATCTGGATTGGCTCAATGCCATGCATGAAAAACTCAAAAACTTCGAGCACAACCAGGTGTGGAGATTGGTGCCAAGTCCAACGGGGAATCATAATGTCATTGGAACCAAGTGGATATTCAAGAACAAGCAAGATGCTCATGGGATCATTGTTCGCAACAACGCTCGTTTGGTGGCACAGGGCTACTCCCAAGTCGAGGGTATCGACGACGGTGAAACCTTTGCTTCCGTTGCTCCCCTTTAATCTATTCGTTTGTTGATTGCTTATGATTCTCATCATAATTTCAAGTAGCAACAAATGGATGTGAAGAGTGCCTTTCTTAATGGTCCTATTAATGAATTGTTGTATGTCAAACAACCCCCAGGGTTCGAGGATACCTATTTCCCCAATCATGTGTACCAACTCGACAAGGCACTCTATGGCCTTAAACAAGCCCCACGTGCATGGTATGAGCATCTTACCGAGTTGTTGCAAGATCGTGGGTTTGAAATTAGGAAAATCAACCCCACTCTTTTTACTAAGAAGGTCAAAGGGGAGTTGTTTGTATGACAACTATATGTTGATGATATTATCTCTGGTTCCCCTAACAAAGCTTTCAATGAGGAATTTGCCGCTCTCATGACCTCAAAGTTCAAGATGTCCATGATGGGAAAGTTAAAGTTCTTTCTCGGGTTTGAAATCAAGCAAGGAACAGAAGGCATGATGTCTACTACACAACCTTCTTCTTGTAGACGTTGTTGGGCCTGCAAGTGCACATGTTTGTAGGACAGTAGCAAATTTCCCTCAAGTGGATGACCTAAGGATTATCAATCCGTGGGAGACGTAGGATGAAGATGCTAGCCTCAAGGACTCTCATGATCAACTCCAAGTGAAGCTAACCAAGGATAAATCCACTTTTCCTCATATGGTCTTAATTGATAACGCAAATGCTTCTAACCCGTGTTGTGAGCATGTGCATCTTGTGGAGGAAAATGCCAAGTTTAACGAGCAACTTGAGAAAGGCCTTGTGTCTTGCATACAAGGTGAGAAAAATCTCATTGGCCTTTTGAGCAATCAAAAGGAAGTCGTGGCCAAGGAGGGAGTTGGGTTCATACCCAAGTCCAAGAACAAGGCAAAGAATGACAAGGCCAAAGTACCTCCTCCTCTCAAGCAAACTTTTGTGAAGGAGGGAGAGGGTGCTTCTAAGGAGAAGAAGAACAATGTGAAGGGTGGTGATGTCAAAAAGGGCAATGCCACCACTTCCAACAAAGCCGACGACTTTAACCCTTCCTATTTGTTGTGCCGTGCTAGTGATGGGCATGTTTCTGCTAAATTTGCTGGTTCCCCTTATGAGTATATTGAATGGTCTATTTGGGTTCCTAAGACGCTTGTTACTAACATCAAAGGACCCATTACAAAATGGGTACCTAAAACCAAGCATTGATATCTTGTAGGTGTTTGCTTCAGGTGGGGGATCATGGTTGCTCGATAGTGGAGCCACAAATCATATGACCGGAAGTAAGGACTTGGTGGTGGACGTGCACAAGATCCCATCTATGCCCACCAATGTCGAGTGGGGTGATGCCTCGTCTTCCAAGGTATTGGGTCTTGGCAAAGTGGTCATTTCTCATGATCTCACGATCGAGAAAGTCATGCTTGTTGAGTCCCTTTCATACAATTTACTTTCCATTCGTCGACCTGCACTCATGGGCTATGCCTCATTCTTTGATATTGATAACGTGGCCCTCTTGTGGAGCAAGACTCTTAAATTAGCCTTTGTTGGGCATGTCGAGAACGGTCTTTGTGTGATCAACTTTTCGGAGTTACCTACTAAGACCGAGACATGCCTAACAAAGCTTTTCGGAGTTGTTTGTATGACAACTATATATTGATGATATTATCTCTGGTTCCCCTAACAAAGCTTTCAATGAGGAATTTGCAGCTCTCATGACCTCAAAGTTCAAGATGTCCATGATGGGAAAGTTAAAGTTCTTTCTCGGGTTTGAAATCAAGCAAGGAACAGAAGGCATGATGTCTACTACACAACCTTCTTCTTGTAGACGTTGTTGGGCCTGCAAGTGCACATGTTTGTAGGACAGTAGCAAATTTCCCTCAAGTGGATGACCTAAGGATTATCAATCCGTGGGAGACGTAGGATGAAGATGTTCTCTCTCAAACAACCCTGCAACCAAATAACAAAGAGTCTCTTGTGTCCCCAACACACCCAGTACGATGGTAAATTGTATAGGTGCACTAGTTCGGCGAAGAGATTGTGATACAAGTGCAATATGGATGGTAGATATAGGTTTTTGTAATCTGAAAATATAAAAACAGCAAGGTAACTAAATATAAAGGTGAGCGTAAACGGTAGTGCAATGGTAGGAAACAAGGCCTAGGGTTCATACTTTCACTAGTGCAAGTTCTCTCAACAATAATAACATAAATAGATCATATAACAATCCCTCAACATGCAACAAAGAGTCACTCCAAACCCACTAATAGCGGAGAACAAACGAAGAGATTGTGGTAGGGTATGAAACCACCTCAAAGTTATCCTTTCTGTTCTATCTATTCAAGAGTCCGTAGTAAAATAACACGAAGCTATTCTTTCGGTTCGATATATCATAGAGTTCATACTAGAATAACACAATAAGACACATATCAACCAAAACCCTAATGTCACCTAGATACTCCATTGTCACCTCAAGTATCCGTGGGCATGATTATACGATATGCATCACACAATCTCAGATTCATCTATTCAACCAACACAAAGTAATTCATAGAGTGCCCCAAAGTTTCTACCGGAGAGTCAAGACAAAAAAGTGTGCCAACCCCTATGCATAGGTTCATGGGCGGAACCCGCAAGTTTATCACCATAACATACATCAAGTGGATCACATGATATCCCATTGTCACCACAGATAAGCACGACAAGACATACATCAAGTGTTCTCAAATCCTTAAAGACTCAATTCGAAAAGATAACTTCAAAGGGAAAACTCAATCAATTACAAGAGAGTAGGGGGGGGGGAGAAACATCATAAGATCCAACTATAATAGCAAAGCTCAAGATGCATCAAGATTGTGCCATATAGAGAGCACGAGAGAGAGAGAGAGAGATCAAACACATAGCTACTAGTACATACCCTCAGCCCCGAGGGTGAACTACTCCCTCCTCGTCATGGATAGCGCCGGGATGATGAAGATGGCCACCGGTGAGGGATCCCCCCTCTGGCAGGGTGTCGGAACAGGCTCTCGAGAGGTTCTTGGTGGCTACAGAGGCTTGCGGCGGCGGAACTCCCGATCTATCTTCTTTTCTGATGGTTTTAGGGTATATGGGAATATATAGGCGAAAGAAGTCGGTCGGGGGAGCCTCAATGGGCCCACGAGGATGGAGGGCGCGCCGAGGGGGGGTGGGCACGCCCCCCTATCTCGTGGTCTCCTCGACGCTTCCCTGGCTTGCACTCCAAGTTCCTGGGATTGCTTCTGTTCCAAAAATAATTTTTCCGAAGGTTTCATTCCGTTTGGACTCCGTTTGATATTCCTTTTCTTCGAAACACTGAAATAGGCAATAAAACATCAATATGGGTTGGGCCTCCGGTTAATAGGTTAGTCCCAAAATTAATATAAAAGTCTATAATAAAGCCCGTGATCATTCAAAACAGATAATAAAATAGCATGAATGCTTTATAAATTATAGATACGTTGGAGACGTATCAAGGCACCTTCATCAACCAAGCAAAATACACCCAAGACATGCTCAAGAGATTCAAGCTAAGTGATATCAAACCGGCCTCCACTCCAATGCCCGTCAAATGCCAACTTGACATAGATCCCAATGGTAAAGCGGTGGATCAAAAGGTATATCGCTCCATGATTGGCTCCTCTCTTTACCTTTGTGCAACTAGACCAGATATCATGTTGAGTGTGGGAATGTGTGCATGGTTTCAAGCCGCACCTAAGGAAATTCACTATGTGGCGGTCAAGCGAATCTTTCGATATTTGGCTCATACCCCAAACTTTGGCTTATGGTACCCAAGAGGAGCCAACTTCGATCTTTCGGGCTATTCAGACTCAGATTGGGCGGGAGACAATGTGGATAGGAAGTCCACCTCCAGAGGGTGCCCATTTCTTGGTTGCTCTTTGGTGAGTTGGTCTTCTAAGAAGCAAAGTTGTGTGTCTCTCTCATCCACCGAAGCAGAGTATGTGGCTGCCTGTAGTTGTTGTGCTCAACTTCTATGGATGAGGCAAACTTTGAAGGATTACAATGTCATTTGTGACGAAGTGCCTCTTTGGTGTGATAATGAAAGTGCCATCAAGATCTCTCTCAATCCGGTGCAACACTTCAAGACGAAGCATATTGAGATTCGGTATCACTTCATCCGGGACCACATTAGGCGAGGGGAGATCAAGCTCAAGTATGTCAACACTCATGATAACCTTGCGGATATTTTCACGAAGCCCTTGGATGAAGCAAGATTTCGCGAGTTAAGGCATGAGCTAAATATCATTGATTCGAGCAATGTAGCTTGAACTCTTGCACACCCCACCATACTCAACTTGATATCTTGTTTAGATGTAGGCATGGACATAGGGGGAGTGTTGTTCTCTCAATGAACTCTTCCTCCCCCCATTATGCATAAATTGATCAAGTCTTTCACATTAGCCATTTTTATGGTACTTGTGCTTCAAAGATGAGTTATGGCCATGGGCCTATGGGCTAAATCTTCACGGTGCCATGCCTCCTGACTCAAACACAGGTGGCCTCGGCTACCGCCCTCTCTTGGAGAGGAGTATGTTTCTTGTCTTATTTTTGGTGTTTTTCAGCTTGTGTGTTTTCTCTCCCCTTTATTCGTTTCTTTTTCCTTCGTGAGCTAAGCCTTTTCTTGTGTCTAGTCCTTGTTTTCGTGGCTGAGCGGTACTACCGCTGGAAGTGCGCGGTACTACCACTGATGATCATCAAGCGGTACTACCACCCAGCCCAGTGGTACTACCGCTGCGGGGTGGGCCTTGGGGGTTATGTCGGGGCAGGGGGAGTTGTCTTTCTCCCCCATACCCATCTCGCCGAGGGAGGCTTCGGTGGAGTCGATCCCCACCTTGTCCTCTTGCCATGGATGCCAATATTTCCCCCGTTCCCGTTCTCCCTGTGCCTTGGTTTCAAATCTAGTCTTTAGGGGCAATAGGCGTCGCTTTTCTCGATTTTTGGCTAAATTGAGGCTTGAATAGGATGGAGAAGGCATCTAGACAATTTGGATTGGTATTTGGTAGGAGTATTTTGAATTTGGCATCCTAGTAGTGCCGGATCTATCCATGGCAGTAGGGAACCGCCAGTCCCCCGCCTGGAGCGGTACTACTGCTCAGGCGGTACTGCCGCTTCCTGATCGCGGTACTGTCGCTGGATCCCCAATTCCATCATACTAGTACCAAATTTTGATCCATGTTGTTTTGTTTGGAGGCTTATGCACTTTCTTTCATGTTGTTTATTTTGTTCGTGTGTTTGGTTCCAGGTGATGGCCCTTCTGAGCAGCATGTCCGCCGTGTCAACCCCGGCGCTCAACTTCAAAGCGCTATCGCACCTCTGAGATAGCGGGTGCATCCTCAAGTGCTCAACCTCCTTCTCAGGACAAGAAGTCTATTTCAAACAAGTCGAAGCCTAGGGGCAAGACCGTGACGGAGATGAATGCCAATGAGTTCTGGGAAAGGCGTCGCCGCAACCCCTATGCGGAAGACCAAGGACCCACTTTGGTCAACCGCCCGTTTTGGAACCGCTACCAGTTTGCCATCTACTTTGATCTGATCAAGCAAAGAAGAATCTCTATGTTGATGTTCACTCCATCGACACTGATGCTACGGATAAGGATCCTGCTTACTCTGGCGAAGCCTTTTAGATGTGTTCTGCGCTGAACATTCTCACAATCATGCAGTTCAACAAGGACTTTGATGCAGATTTGTGGCTCAGTTTTATGCCACGGTCCATCTTGGAAAAGATGAGGAAAGGACTCTGACTTGGATGACAAATGGCAAGCTACTTTCTGTCAAGTGGAAGGCCTTCATGGAGTTACTTGGGGTTGTAGATCAAGGGCTTGAAAACCCAATTGGCTTCCGCCCTCATCGCAATGCAACTTCCACCCACAAGCAAGCTCTCTGGCCCTACTGTACTTTGAAGATTTACCCCATGACTAAAAAGGAGACCTATGAGTTGCCTGCCTTTCTAGACATCCTTCATCGCATCTTCCAAGAGACTCTCTTCCCTCGTATTGGGAAATTGGATATGGCTCACTCATTTCTCGTGGATATCCTTCTCTTCTGCCAGCATAAGAAGGAAGAAAACACTAGAGAGTCCTTGGATATCTCCCATGTCATGTGGTCTGAACTTGTTTTAGCCATCTCTGAACGAAAGTGCCCTATCTATGGTCCATTTATCATGTTGCTAATTGAGAAGGCTTGTGCGCATGTCTATCCTAAGGTTGTGCTGGAGACTGGAGATTTAGTCTCTCATGAGATCAAGCGTCTGAGGAAGAAGGAGAACTGGGACACCCCGGCTCCTAGGTCTGGGATTCCATCTGAAGCTTCTGATATGGAGACCAAGGGTGAGGCTGATGCCGATGATGATGCGGATTATGAGCCCTCTGGAGTTGAGCCCTCATGGGCAAAGAAGATCAAGCGCAAGATGAAGAAACTCTTTTGCATGGAGTCTCATGGACAATATATGGTTCATGTTTCTGAGAAGAAGGCTTGGAGCCGTCACAAGGAGCTCATGTGTTAGTTGGGTGCAATGGTTGCCAGCGGATCTGAGGGAAAGATCATTGACGAGGAGGAGTGGGTTCAGCAACACTGCCCATGGACCGATTCAGACACCGAGCAGTTTCCTACCGAAGACGGTGGTGCAGACGATCCCGCTGGGATGTGATGCTAGAGATCCTCAGTTTGCTATCACCTGGAGTTGTAGCAGTGCTCTTTGCCTTTTTGGTGTCTCGATGCCAAAGGGGGAGAGAGTCTAGGGATTTGTCTTTGTCGAGTTGTGAGGTGTGTTTGTGTGGCTTGTTCGCTTTGTCTTTCTCGCAATCTCCTTCTTGCCTCTTGCTTTGGTTTGGTTTGTGCGTGTGAGACCTGGTTCCCATTCATATGGTGTGAGACATATGCTACCCTATCCCGTATTATCTATGTTTGTTGAGTACTTTGTTAGTTTGTGAGTTGCATGCTTCTCCTGTTATATACCTTGCACACACCTACCCTTCTCCATCCAAGCTATATGTATCTTTAATTGTTGCTATTGCTGTCGGACTATAAAATATAGGGGGAGTGTTGATCCTAGTGTGTGTTCCTTGCATTCCAAAGGCACCTCTAATTAGGTGCACACATTCAGGGGGAGCCCGTCCATATTTTGTAGTTCTGGGATTTGTTTTACTTTCATATCCCACCTTTGTGCAAATCCCGGGTTGTCATCAATCCACCAAAATGGGGGGAAATTGTTAAGGCATGTATCTTTCTATGTTGTTTGATGATTGATGACAACGCTTTTTGTGGACTAATCATGTGCATCAAGTATTTCAGAGATTCATCCCTTGGCACGAGACGATTCCTTCCCCTCGGAGTTTTAAGCGAAGACGGTGTAGCTCTTTTGTTTCAGTTTTGCTGGACTTATTTCGTAGGTGTCACAGTACTATCAAGAGGGGGTCCGCATTGGTAAGGCAAGGGTGGAATCAGCACATACACATCCTCTTTGCACCCATAGAGCCTTCCCGCCTTGATGGAGGATCCCTCCTTGCTTTCTGAGTTTTTTTTGGTCCCAACGGTAGTACCGCGGAGCCTAGCGGTAGTACCGCTCAAGAGCCACATGCGGCAGTACCGCTACACTGCGGTAGTACCGCCTGGGGGCTCTCAGCCATAGTACCGATGCTGTTCTGCTCTCCTACCGCCTCGACTCGAGGTTGTCGCCTCTCGTGTCGGATTTTGCGGCACCGGCAGCAGCAGTAGAGGCAGTAGTACCGCTTGCAAGCGGTAATACCGCCCCTACCACCGCTGCTAGTACCGCCCTGGGTCCAGATCCTGCCTCGCCCCTGGCCTCCTCTGTCTGCACGCCAGTACTGCGAGGGGGAGCGGTAGTACCGCTGATCCCAGCGGTAGTACCGCTGCCCCCAGCGGTAGTACCGCTCCTTGCGGGGCTGGATGGGGGGTAACAGTTGGATTGTTTCCCCCTTAGAAATGGAGGTCTTCTTCTCCAAAGTTGACCTACCTCTTGCCCCAAGCTCCATTGATGCTCTAAGCTCCATTTTCGCCGGATCTCTTTCCCTGGCCAATTAAACTTGTTGATTCTCCAGGAATTGGTTGAGAAGGCCTTGATCCACACTTCCACCAAGAGAAATTTGATTCCCCCCCCATTAATCCCTTCCGGATCTTGTTACTCCTGGGTGTTTGAGCACCCTAGACGGTTGAGGTCACCACGGAGCCATAGTCCATTGTGGTGAAGCTTTGTGGTGTCGATGGGAGCCTGCAATTCAGTTGTGGAGATTGCCCCAACCTTGTTTGTAAAGGTTCGGTCGCCGCCTCTAAGGGCACCAATAGTGGAATCACGACATCTCGCATTGTGTGAGGGCGTGAGGAGAATACAGTGGCCGTAGTGGCTTCTTGGGGAGCATTGTGCCTCCACGCAGCTCCAACGGAGACGTACTTCCCTTCAAAAGGAAGGAATTTCGGTAACACATCCTCGTCTCCATCGGTTCCGCTTTTGGTTATCTCTCACCTTTGCTTGTGCAAGCTATATTGTGTTCTTTCCCGTGCTTGCTTGTGTGCTTATTGTTGTTGCATCATATAGGTTGCTCACCTAGTTGCATATATAGACAACCTACTTTGATGCAAAGTTTAATTTGGTAAAGAAAAGCTAAAATTGTTAGTTGCCTATTCACCCTCCCCCTCTAGTCAACTATATCGATCCTTTCAGTTGTGACTATTAGGCTTAATTGGGTTGCTGAACTTGTGATTCGTCCTTCACAGACTGCTTTTATGCAACTTAGACATATCCTAGATGAAGGTGTTTTTCCTTCATGGAAATAATCCATGAATTACATCGGAAAAAGTGGGTGCTACTCAAAATAGACTTTGAAAAAGCTTATGAAAAAGTCAAATGACCCTTTCTTCAACCAGCTCTCGTAATGAAAGTATTTTCTAAAGAGTGGCACGCTATGATTCATAGTGTCGTTTCCGGAGGCAGCTAGTGTTGCCATTAAGGTCAATGATGATGTTGGCCACTGTTTTCAAACAAAGAAGGGATTGCGACAAGGTGACTCGCTATCGCCCATGCTATTCAATATAGCGGCGGATATCCTTACAGTCATGATTGAGCGTGCCAAGGCTGATGGACAAATTGATTGGGTAGTAGCAAATCATCTAGTTGATGGTGGTCTCTCTTTACTTCAGTACGCCGATGATACGACTCTTTTCATGAATCATGACCTCAAGAAAGCTAGAAATTTGAAATTAATTTTGTCAGCATTTGAACAACTCTCAAGTTTTAAGATTAACTTGCATATAAGTGAATCGTTTTGCTTTGACGAGGCTCAAGACGAAGATCATCCGTATCACACAAGGACAAGTCAAATTGACGACACCCACTGGATCAATCACATCAACACACGATGAACACGCGCACACAAAAACTTTGTAGCCAAGGGCGCGTGTCATGCCTTTCTTTCCCTTTATTTCTTTTCGCTTTTTCTCGCACATGGTTGGTGGTGTACAACTCACGCCGTACATCCGTATATATGACCGGGAGTACCTAGAACTCATCTAGATGAGATATAATTTGATCTCACGTCAGCACACACGCATCACGTCAGCACACACGCATCACATCCAATGGCTATAAAAGGTGAATGAGACCAAATTATATCTCATCTAGATAAGTTCTAGCAAACTGTATATGGCCTACGCCAGCGCCTAGCAAACCGACTCACCCTGCCGGACGCATGCCTAAGAAACCAACTAGGACATGTACTAATCCTGCCGGACTACTTGGTGATTTTCCTAACTTAATTAACTCCAACTTGGCTAGTTAATCTAACAACGTCAAAGCCTCTGCCAAAACTGCCACTACTGGAATCGCCTTATACGTCAAGTGCCATGGACACTTGGCATGCACGTCCTAACACATCTCGGACACTAACACATACAACCTCAAGATTTTTGCTAACAGAAACCAGAAGCTTCCGAGACAAAATTTGATAATCAAGTATCCACATCGGATGACATTCACATCGATGTCCCACATGAATTAGTATTTCGGATTCGGAAGTAGAATTAGGAAAGAGACTATCAGCAAGCCTGTATGCACACCGGATGAGCATCCAAGCCGACTCAAATCGCTGGGAATCCTTACGTATTAGAGCCGGACACGGCCGTACGTAGCAAAATATATACGACCAGGGCCACCGGCAGATCCGCAACAAGCGTACGATCGATCCATCTCCAATTCTCGCGCTATCTCGGCGCCATGGAGCAGTCCAGGTGGCCGGACCTCCCACCGGACGTGCTGCGTGACATCTCCGGCCGCCTTCGCCACGCCCTCGACTTCCTCCGTTTCCGCACCGTGTGCAGGTCGTGGCGCGACTCATCGAAGCCCATCTACTCCTTGCCGCCATGGCTACTCGCCACGCCAGAGAATGACTCTGTCCCGCTAAAGTTCAGGTGCATCTTCTCCAAGTCTAGCTACCACGGGTCGCCAGAGCCGTTGCCGACGTCCGGAGGCGGGAAGAGGATCTGGCTGTCTACTCCCGATGCAACCGCTATCCGGTACATCACTATCGAACATCTCCGCCCTAGCCTACATGATCCTCTCACCGGAGCAATCACTCGCCTGCCTCTCTTGCCGCCTACTTACTGTGTCGATGGGCAGTGGGAAGAGAATATCCTCAAAGGCGCTCTCTACAGCGACGCAACCACTTTTCTTTACAGTTTTTCGGTCATTGATGATGGCCTAAGAACCAGGTTCAGGGCGGCGTTATTGCTTCCTGGTGAAGCAAAGTGGAAGCTTGTGGAGAGGAACCTTGAGAATACCGACAGGCCCAGCGAGTACCACTACGCACGACGTGGTGGCAAGGTCATAGAGACTGACCCTGATGACGAGTATATCCTGGTCAATGTGGACGGAGAGTATTGTGCGACGTACCGTGGCGGCATGATCCTGGTCACCGTTGAGCCTAGCCTTTGGCGAATTATCATGCTAGATGGCGGCAATGATGACGACGTGTTAGTCCCAACGGCACGGGTGGCGGTGGAGGGGTCGTGGGCCTACTTGGTGGAACACTACGGCTACATCCTAGAGTCCCGCGGAGAGCTTTTGTGGGTGTCGGTCCAGGTTGAGATGTATTTTACTTTTTGCCAGGAGTTTCGTGTTCTCCCACATTCGGTGTCGGTGCATGTGCTAGAGGAGGCCCCAGTGCCAGGGAAGGTACGATGGGTGAGAAAGGACGGTCGTAGCCTGGCGGACCGCGTGCTATTCTTGGGGTCGCCCAACAGTTTCATAGTGGATGCATCCATGTTAGGCAGCCATGGCGGCTATGCCTATTTCATCTACCACAATGACGGTAAGCGGTCACCAGCAATGCGTTATGGAGTGATTCGGTACAACCTCGTCGGTGAAGAGACCGATTTCTTGTGCAAGTCCAAGTTCATTGAGCGGCTACCTCTAGGATGGGATGGCAAGAAGTGCACCTGGCTCTAGGATGGTAAACACTAGCAGTACATCCCAAATTTATCTTTTGCGTAATACAATATTTCATTAGTTTTACCACTGCATAAAGCAAATGCAGCGGATATAAGAGTTTAGCTGCCTGGATTTTGTATATGCATCGCAAATGATGAAATGTTCATAAATTAACATTGGTATTGCTCTATCAGAAAACCACTAAGAGGTGGAGAAAGGCCCGTTCCATGAAGCAGCAGCAACAGCTTACTAGTTCAACACACACCATTCACATTGAGAGAGACTACGAGCCTTGTTTCAAGTTGTTGGTGCGTAATCTGCCTCTTACAGTGAAGAGCCCTCAGCTGCAACTCTTATTCAGCAGGTACGGCAAGGTGTCCAGTGCCAAAGTAATCTACCACAAGAAGACCAAACGCTCGCAGGGTATTGCTCAGGTAACCATGTCGACTGTGCATGCCAATCCTGAAGATGCTCTGCATGCTCTCAGAAACCTGGTTTTGGATGGTTCCTATCTCACGGTTAGCTTTATCAAGAAGGGGCATCGGCGTCGTCGTCGTCGGCTCTGCTTCGGCAATAGTTATAGTGATTTTAATTATGTAGAATGACAAGGGTACACCCGCAAAAAAAAGGAATAACAAGGGTATGAAAAAGGAACCTAGATTTCTCTTTGTTGGCATTCGAAAAATAAAGTATAGATTGTCAATATCGTTCATGTTTGTTTGAAGCGGTTTTGTACCGAGCTATGTCAAAATACTTATACTTTTCATTCCAGAAAAAAGAAAAAAAAAATCAATTTCAAGGATACACATTAGCTAGTGATTGATTCATGCATATGGGTGCTCCTAACGTACCCATCCATGCATGCATTGTGAGCAAGTTCACGGTGATGACATGCATCACATGGCCATCTGTACGCACCGTCGTGTACGTACATACCTGAATACCTGTACATACCCGGCCGGCAAGTGTGTGTGTCTACAAATACGTGTACATAACCAAGCCAGCTGGTGAGCTTAATCAACATGTAAACGCAAAGAGGTTTGGTCTGGCCTTGACTTTGCCGGAGAGTCAAAGTCTAAGTTGCAAGCCAAGCTCACATGTAGACAATGATATTTTTTTTTTGTGTACACGCGTGTACACTGTGGAGGATAAGCAC
Source organism: Triticum aestivum (assembly GCF_018294505.1). Classification (NCBI taxonomy): domain Eukaryota; kingdom Viridiplantae; phylum Streptophyta; class Magnoliopsida; order Poales; family Poaceae; genus Triticum; species Triticum aestivum. The sequence continues at coordinate 849,973,731 of NC_057801.1, read as the reverse complement.
CAAGTGAGATAAATGTTTTAAGTAAATGTGTTCTTGCGTGTTTCTGAGGTCTCGCATCCATCGATCGGATGGAACAACTCCCGCACGGCCAGAGGAGAACGCACGCAGCCATCCATCCCTCACGCAGCATCACATCCAGCATCAGTAACGCACGCTGCCATACGGGAGAGCTCGCGCAGGCGGCCGAGTGTCAACGTACGAAGCCGGACGAGACTCACCTGAGCCGCTAACGGAGACCGTCATCATGCCGATCATCTTCTCTCAAGGTGATGACCGGAAGTAACCTCTTCCTCGCATCCCATCTCTTCTCTCTCGATGGTGGTGACCGGAGCTGCGGCTGGACGGCCGAGATGACACTTGGCTCTGCTTTGTGTCGTTGAAGGCGACGGCGCCATGCCGGGGCTGCCGTTCATGTGTAGCTCTCGGTGCACTACTCAACGGCCACGACTCCCGCGAGGGCGGCGATGACGTGTCGGGGTTGCTGCCCATGTGCTACCGCCTTGTGTCATGGGAGGAGAGCTAGGGCCCCCCTCCCAGATTTGCAGGTACGCCATGGCCCAGGACTCAGCCTGGACGTGAGTAGCGGGCTTTTGGCCCGGCTCCCGGCCCATTATGCACCGGACCGTACGGTCTTGGACCGGTAAAAAATCCGGTCTGGCTGAGCTCAGGAATTAGGCCCGACAAACTCTCGGTCTGGTCCGGATTTTGACCGAGCCCGCGAGCAGGACCGACAAAAGGCAGTCACCGGGGTTGCCGTTCCTCGTCGTCGCGGCCACCAGCAACCCCCGAGTGAACCACCGCGTCTCGGAACACTGCCGCATTGCCATCTTCCGACCTGCGCGATGAATTGGTCAGAACACCGCCTACACGATGCACGCATCCTCTCTTCTCCGACCACGGCTGCTGTCTGCCGGCCTTGCTGACGCGATGAAGCGGTGCAGCCCGTGCACGCAGGGCATGAACTGCATCTCCGTCTTGCCCGCGACGTCGACGAAGAATGTTGAATAAATCCCAAGCCCCAATCACTTCGGTCCGGTCCGGTCCGGACCGGTCGTGGCCGGTCCAAAGCGCGGCTCGGTCAGGGACCGGACCGGCTCGGACCGTGTCCACCCTGACCCAAGACACATCAGCTAAATCTTAGATCATAAATGTTCAGAGTGAGCTGGCAGCCACGCACGCAACAGCCCATGAACAGTCCTCTTTTCCTTGGAATCGCAAGGAGTATTGAACATCAACCACGCCAATGGAACCAGATCCTCTACCGTGCCCAAAGGCACGTCAGAGGTGCCGTGCCTTCAACTGCAAGTCATGGCGCGGTTTCGGCAGGGCTAGATGCAATCTCTTCTCGATTTAGGAAGAAGATGCTCTGATTACCATGCAAGATAACGTGGGAAGCGTTAAACCCTTTGCTCGGGCCGCACTTGTATATTTATCGATAATGTCGTGGCTTACAAGTTGATCCGAGTGTTAGATCGTTTACAGAAGGTCGGTAGGAGAGTCCTGGACAAAAGAAGAGATAGAGGAAGAATACAAGTTTAAACAGAGAGTTCTATCTCTATACACCTATTCCAATAGTTGTTAGTGCGCCCAAGCGGAAAACAAACACGTCTATCGGCTAGTCGGCTCCTGCGAGAGCGACAACACACGTCAACGCACCTCAATTCGCCTGAGTACATGAATAACGGTGATCCAAATAACATGCAAGAATAAAATTGACGAGCTGTGATCAGTAAGACGTGACAAGTTCTTTGGTAAACACGACAAACCGATTGGCCCATCCAACTCGGTGTAACTCTCGGAAGGGTTTGTCAGATAATAATGTGTCTACCGAAGGATGTGTTCGTCGGGTTCCAAGTCGGATGGTTGGGTGAGGAGTGCTGAACGTTATGCGTGCATGATCACAAAAAAAATAGCAAAATTTCACGTTACGGAATTTTAAATTTTAAAAATGAGCACCCTGTAGCTCGAGCTCTTTTGGGATTCTCCACTTGGACTATCTGCTTGTTTGGTCAGTCTAGTTGAAAACAACAGCCCCCAAAAGAAAAAGAAAAAACAACGGGTCCTTTTTTTTTACGATCAACTACAGGTCACGTTGGTATGTGAAACCGAACGTGAGTCAGCTTGGCCTGTGAAGAAGGAATGGAGCTATGACTTAATTAGGTTCAATATCGATCGCTTGACGTGTAGGTGGAACGCACTTGTGACTCAAGACGTTCAGTATTTACAAGAAGAAAAAATGACTCGCGATTATGAAGGTATTGTGCATTCTATGGGCAAAACCACAGAAAGAAGCGGAAAAACCAAAGGTCCTTGGTCCGCCCTCGTCGCTCTCTCTCCTGCACGAGAAAAAACGCTGTCGTTCGACCTCCCGCAGACCCGCACGATGAAAAAGCCCAGCCGCCGCAGGCTTCCCCTCCTCTCGACCTATCCTTGCATCCAGATCGCCTCACCTCACCTCACGGCGGCCGATAGACTACCGCCGCCGGCCTCCCACTCGCACGCAGCCGCCGCCACCCTCCCGCTCGCTCGCCGCCGCCGTCGCCACCAGTCCCGGCCATGGCGCCGCTGCTGTCTTGCCTCTGAACACCCTATTCATCTTGCCTGAAGGTGATCCTGTGGTCAGATCCTGCACGATACCTCATCAATACAACACGTCGGCGTCGTTGTATAAGGCGTCCGTCGCCCTGGTGGCGGCTTCAAGGGAGGACGCATGATCCTCATCGGCATCGCACATGGACAGGCCATCAGATTCATCCACTTGGTAGCGGCTCCCAGGGAGATAATCAGCCAGCTGGGGCGGCTTGTTCATACAGGTTTGACGATTCATCTTTTCATTACCTAGTCTCTCAGGGATGTCAAACGTACACCTCAACAACTAACGTCAGTGTTTATTTTGTTCCGTAGTGAACCCCCTCGATGAATGCATGCGCTGTGGCCATGGCTAGAGAAAATTCTACCTATCGACGTCCTGTTAACCAACAAGATCAGTATCGGCTTTGATATGGAGGTATTTTCCTTCACTGCGTGTTTTTTCTTTATTCCCTTTACCGTACTGTAGTAGCATTAGCTAAATTGCATTGAGAGAATACGACGGCGCAACAAGCTAGGGCTACAAGAGAACCAACCAAATTGCTGTAATAGCATGATCCGCAAGGCTATAAGGGATCTGCACATGACATCCATGGCTTCTCCTCCGCCTGCTATTTGCCACTGTAGCACCGTTGACGGATCCGAGTTCCACCTGCTAGGCTCGAATGGTAGATGTTACGGGCAACTGTATGTGAATCCCACTCCAAGGGATCGCCCTTCACTATTCCGGTGGACGCGGAGCTGATGGCTCGCGTTTTTTCCTAGTCGTCCTACTGCACCCGCACAAGCATCACCTAAGGATAGGCTTTTTTTACTTTGCTCTATGGACGAAGTCTATCTTTTACGCAATCCTATTAATTTACTAAAGTATTTACGCCCCGTTGCAATGCACAATCAATTTCCTAGTACATGAAAATAATTTTTTTATGTGCAGCGGAAAATCTTGAGATTCCTTTTACCATGAAGCAATTCGTTTTCCCTCTCATTTGTTGACTCGGTTCAAGTTAAGCACTTAAGAGTGGCAAAAGCAAAATATAGCTGCAAGGGAGGCAAAGTTGCTCGGATTGGAAATGATGGAACCTGAAAATGAGGCAACGTATCTACCACGCAGAATAAATGCATAGCTGTCGGATTATCAACACATTGTCATTTACCACAACAACATGAAACAACAGGAGTATCTCGTCCCTTGAAGGGATTCACAGTTGTACTCAGACTGCCATTTTTTATCTCACGTAATGCTTGCCACTAAGGCTTTCTAATTCAATACAGTGTACACTAAGAGCAACTCTACCCCATCCGAATAATTTAATAGTTTAGTAACTCCCCAGAAATAAAATGATAAGGAGCTAGACACATCATATATCTAACCTAAGCCCCTAAAGCGATCTATTTTAATTATTTTGGTTCCTATTTTTGATTTTATCACTGTGTTGGGAGACACCTGGAGCTCAGGCTAGACGGAGCGACCAGGCTTTTCGGCCCACTCGTGGCCCGTTTTGTACACGACCGATCGGTCCTGGCCCGATGAAGAAATTGGTCGGCCCGGTTACTCAATTTCAACCCGAAATTTACTCGCTCTGGTTCGGTATTGAACCGGCCCGACCGAGCGGACCGAAGCTGTAGATTGTTCCTCGACGCACAGTCGTCGGCGATGTCCTGGCCATGCCCTGCCCCGTCGCTTGCTCACCGGAATCAAGTGTAAGTCACTCAATTGACACAGAGACATGGGGAAGAGGTAGAAGAAGACTCAGGTCACGCAGAAAGAACGAGAGAAATGGAATTAGATCCGATAATCACGGCACCATCCCATGATTAAATCCATGTTGCCGTTTGTGTTATGAACCAGGACTAACAAATCGGGACTAAGGCCCGCCCCCCCTTGTCCCGGTTGTGTTATGAACCGGGACTAAAGGGGCTCCACGTGGCTGTTGTGGAACGCTCAGGCAGGAGGACCTTTAGTCCCGGTTGATAGCACCAACCGGGACAAAAGGCCACAACGCGTCAGGTGCTGCCACTCGCTGGGGTTAGGGTTTTGGAGGGTTTAGTGGTTTCATTCCGCGTCTCCCTTTTCTTTTTGTGTTTATATTTCAATTCTTTTTCGTTTTGGGTTTTATTTTTCCATTCAACTCGACGCTACTACATATAGCAATGAAGGAACCATTACACAACATCGTCATGAATATAGAGAAGGACCTTTTTCTCTGTGCTCGGTCGAACAACAAGTTTTCGTACATATATTCGACGCTACTACATATTGTGCACGTTCATGCATTTATAAAATATAATATCTCTTATGATCCCTAATATCTAATTACCAAAATTCTAGATGGTATTTTCTCCGGTTTTAGATATGACCTCTTCAAGTAAGAATCCGGCCAATTCCTCTTGAATTGCTCGTACGTGATCCTTTGGTAAGAGATCATCCTGCATCTGTTTGATCTAATTTAAAGATGGTAATAGAACTCCGCACAATTGATGGTAATAAAATAAAATTGTTGTTCGCGGGTCAATATATATGAATGAAACTCCACACAATTGGTGGTACTAAAATAAAATTGTGAATATTGTTTACGTACCCGAATTTGTTCTAATATTCTGCACTTCTCATTGGTCATCTGGCGAATGAACTCGCAAACGTAGTATCCTCATAAATTATTCCCTTCTCCAATCGAGCGAACCTGAAGCTCGTTGGGGCACTCGTGGCTTCGACGAATTGTTCCTTCGTCCATCAATGCATCCACTATGGTGTTATGTGCGCCTCTTTGAACGCCAGAGTTGTAAGTTCCACTCTCTCCAAATTCTCTCACTCGCTCCGCAGTCTTTGTTTGCTCCATTTGACTGATATCTTTGGTGTAACACACTCCAAATGCTCTGCAGGAATGCTAGAGTTAGTACCACTATAGCTCGAATTAGGCTGGGTCATCGACGGTTGCTTAAGCTTCTAACTTGTAAATTCCTTGAGATCTTAACGTTCATTCGAATCAACCTTGATCACAAAATAGCTAATTGGAATTCTGTTTACGACCATTTCTTAATTGTGAAAAAGCATATTACATCATCATTTTCCATCCCAACAAGCAAAGCAATAAGTACAAGGTTGTTTTTTCTTTACCTAGAAAATATAAAATGTACACATGGAAAAATGCGGCAAAGTATATGCAATGTACCGCTATCTGTCCAAGCATAAGGCACAACAGAACCACTAGATAGCATATGTGTCTTTCTATTATTTCATTTTGTGCATGTTCAGACGGCAAATTGCTTTATGAAATCCTCAAAGATAGAACAAATGTATCAATGAGCATACTCATTTTCCAACACCAGTCTAGTTGATCAAGCTACTTGCCCATTTCTTTGCTTTACTACACTTACCAACGAAAACCCTTCATTTGCTTTTCTTGAATCAAATCTTTTACAGTGGTTGCCAATGTAGATGCAAGAGTGCTAGAGATCTGAGAGATCCTTACTACATTTGCTCCTGTAAATTCATCCAGATTCGTTGAAACTAAATATAGCCCGGATGTGGTACCATCCCCTGCGCGCGCACAACTAGAAGAACTGGCGGAAGGCGGCAAGAGGGGGCGGCGCCGCGCTGATCTTGTGGCAGAGCACGGCAAATCTAGGCATGATGCGCCACCCGTTGGGCGTGAACTGGCTGGGACACGAGGCCAAAGTGCCTGAGCACCTCGCGGAAGAAGCGGTGAAGTGAGAAGTGTCAACATGGCCTATTTTACAGTGTTGACCCGGCCAGCTGACTAGACCCATGTTTATGTACATAGCATATTTTTAGAGGGCCAAGGAAATCCGAAACAGTAATGAAAGAGGTAGGCAAAAAAGTGTATCGCCAATATATGCAGGCTACCATCAACAAAAGTTCCCTTCTTAGATCCTTTCTTCCAGCATATATAATTGCTCTACTCACAGATAGCAATCATTAGTTGGTCCTAGACGTAGTGGCCCCAACCTACTTTCCGTATGGACTCATGCTTTGAAGTCAGGGAGAAGATACTTAACTTAATTTGAGCTTTTCAGTTGGGGCATAGCAGGTGACTCAAGATAAACGAAAGAAATTCGAACTTGAAACAGCAGGATCATTTATCTCTTTGAGTCTATCTCCAAGCTCTCCCTGATCATCATCAACTAAGAGTAACTCATCCATTTCATATGGAAGACCCAAGATGACTGGTATCAAATGCTTAATCCCAACATCTTGATCTCCAATCTTGACAATCACACGTCCACAGTCGACTCAATGTGGAAGCGACTCAACCAAATAGTGTGGCAGTTTCACATCTAGGAGTCCTAAGAAAATTCTAAGCCCCATTTCTACGATACAGGTCCTTTGTGTCTCTCATAGTTTCTTAATTAATCTGTGAACGCCTTTTGGACTGCACTTAAAGTGGAGCGGTGTCACTTTCTTCTCTTTAAGATGGCAGTGTTCATCTCCAAAATACATGTTGTAGGAGTGTTCAGTTGATTTTGACATACCTGCGAGATCAGGAGGAAAAGACGTGGCAAGTGTGTAAGTAGCCCAATCAATGGCAATTTGTCAAGTAAAGCACACACATGGCAAATGTTTAAGTAGCCCATCAATGAAAATTTGTTCATCTCCTTTGGTGGTGGTGATGGCAATTTGTATCAATGGTCACTCAATAATTTGGAGATAGGGTTTAAAACTAGTCCAGCGACTCCCACGCACCTGTTTGGCTCGGTTGTAAGGTGGGACACGTGGAGGTCAATGAAATAGGGGGTAACTCACATCGTTAATCTATAATACCTAAATAGTTGATCCCCACTAACCTATTTCTCTTGACATGCAGCCCGTCCACATCAGCAAGCTCGCCCCATCATCAGCAACTGCTCCTCTGCATGATGCCACATCATCTGTTCCGTTTTGTGAACAACTTGGTAAAGTCCATTGACGGAAGCGCTAAGCCCACCTGCTAACGACACAAATCTTCCAACCCTTCACGATTGTGTTAATTGCCCAGACTCTCGATCTCCGCACGGGCTCTTGATCTTCTCTGCTTCTCCCCCGACTCTCGATATCCCCTCGACTATCGATTTCCCCACCAGAAACACACATGAAAGGGACGGGGGAAAGCCAGATTCGTTACTTTTCTCTCCTAGAAGGTCAGCGCGGGTTGAATCCCCCCACGGTCGACGCTTATCTCCTTCCGCCGCCACATGTTCTGGATGGGACAAATGGAAGCCATCGCCCCCCATGCCGCGTCGCCACGGATGCGTGCTTGGTGAATCTGAATGCTTCTACAGGTACATCTTCCTCCCTTATAAACTGCTCACTCCTATAGCATGATGGTGATTTTTTTAATCCGCGATCCATTGACTCTTGCTTCCTGCCATTCGATTTGACCAAGCACCAGATTCAGAGTGTTTGGAAATAATTGGAGGAAGCAAACTAATACTGGAATTCCTAGACGTGTGTTCCTGAGGTTAACCGATCCTATTTTCTCAACATCCCTTCCTGTACTGATTTGAGTGATCCACATGGAGAAGCTGCAAGGGATCCCTTGGGATCAGATATGATTGTCAACAAAGCAGGTAATAACAGGCAGCATAATTGCGAACAGGGACCAAGAGACAGGTGTTGCGGCTGTCATCCATTGGCAGGTCCCAGACATTGGTAAGGTTAAATTTCGTACTGATGCTTCTTTCGTACCGGATACGGGAGCTACTAGGTAGGTATGGTGGCCAGGGATCACAACGTGGCATGGTGTTCTTTTCCCTCGGGCGAAACATTACTCAGTTCGCTGAAACTTAAGAGGCAGAGGTTGCTCCCGCTTTGATTGGTTTGAATGCACTGTCGAAAATTTACAGGGTCATGTTATTCTGGAGATTGATTGCTCGGTCTTATTCAATGGCCTGAAGGCAAACACACCAAATAAACCAGCTTAGTTTCTGATCATTTGTGACGTTAGAAAGATTTTTAGTCTTTTGACTCAAATCAGATCCAGATGATTAAAAGAAATCAGAACTGGTGTCAGGGAGATCAATATTTGATTGCAGGTGTCCCTAGTGAGTTGCATAGTACTTTAATCTCTAATTACAATCTGGCTTTTAGTAATTTATTTCCTATTTAGTATAAAATAAGTTCATTCTTTGAATAGGTTCCAAATACTTTGCTTCCGTGGAAAAACCACTCCTTTTGAAATTGAATAATATTTGTGGTTTGGATTTTATGGGGCCTCCTTAGATTTTAAGCTTGCTACATACTCTTTTGGTACCTACAGGTTATAGGTAGTCGGATTGGAGTTAGCAAATGGAATTGGTGGAATAATTGATCTACCGACATATTGGCACTATATATTTTTTGCTTACGAACTAAAGCTAAATAAAACGTACTCTTACTTTTACTAGTAGAAAAAGGACCTAATATGAGACACATTAGTGCCGGTTTGATTTTGAGCCGGCACTAATGTGTCCATTAATGCCGGTTCCAACGGCTAGCCGGCCGTTCTCATTAGTACCGGTTCGTGGCGAACCTTTAGTACCGGTTTGTGCCACGAACCGGTACTAAAGAGGGTGGTGGCAGGGCCCGTCCAACTCCTTTAGTACTGGTTCGTGGCACCGTACTAAAGAGGGTGGTGGTCGAAATATGTAGAAAGTTTCCCAAAATTTGAAGTTTATACTGTCACTTTATGCTAAATTCTGAGGTTTTCACCTGAAATTCAACCGGGCATTATTATAAAAAAATAAGAACTTCACAATCTATCTATGTTTGTTTATAAGATCATGCGTAGGAAATTTGAGGTGATTTTGAGGTGGTCGAAAAAATCACGTTGTTAGAGAAGCTGGTGTGATCGTCGCCGCTTTGCCCCCCTCGTCCGACAACGGATGTTCTTGATCCCGCCTCGCCTTCCCCTTTGCTCTTTGACATTTCTTCCTGGCCGTGCATCGCGGACTCCAGCAACGCACTCGACGTACCTTACTAGGACCCGCCAACCTAGGTGCGCGCCCAACCTCGACGCCGGACCCCAGGACCTTGGAGCCGAGCTGTTGTTCGCAACAGAGCACATCCACACGCTATGCTTCATGCAAAGGAAATTTGAGGTGATTTTGAGGTGGTCGAAAAAATCACGTTGTTAGAAAAGCTGGTGTGACCGTCGCTGCGTTGCCCTCCTCGTCCGACAATGGATTTTCTTGATCCCGCCTCGCCTTCCCCTTTGCTCTTTGACATTTCTGCCTGGCCGTGCATCGTGGACTCCAGCAACGCACTGGACGTAGCTTACCGGGACCCGCCAACCCAGGTGCGCGCCCAACCTTGACGCCGGACCCCAGGACCTTGGAGCCGAGCTGTTGTTCGCAACAGAGCACATCCACACGCTATGCTTTGTGCAATGCAGCCTCAAGACGGAGAAGCTCACAATTATAGTGGACGTGCATGCACATCACGCTCCCGGCGCCTTTGAATCTCGCCGTCCCCTCACTCTCACCGTCGCTGCCATGCCCTTCTCGTACGCCAAGGGATGTTCTTGAGCCTCGTCGCCGCCATGCCCTCCTCGTACGCCAAGGGATGTTCTTGAGCCCGCCTCGCCTTCCCCTTTCCTCTTTGCCTTTTCCGTCTGTCCATGCATCGCGGACTCCAGCAGCGCGACTGCGTTTAAACTCATCGTCCACCTCCCTACACTGGACGCACCTTACCGACACCCGCCAACCTAGGTGCGCGCCCACCCTCGACGCGAGACTCCAAGACCTTGGCGCCGAGATGTTGCTCGCAACAGAGCACATCCACACACACTACTTGAGTGTTCCTCTTTGACATTTCCGCCTGGCCGTGCATCGCGGACTCCAGCAGCGCGGCCGCATTTGAACTTATCGTCCACCTCCGCACACTGGACGCACCTTACCGGCACCCGCCAACCCGGGTGCACGCCCACCCTTACTCCGCCCCCTTCCTCCGTCCCCTCACTCTCACCGTCGCCGCCTTGCCCTCCTCGTCCTACAACGGATGTTCTTGATCCCGCCTCGCCTTCCCCGTTGCTCTTTGACATTTCTACCTGGCCGTGCACCGTGGACTCCAACAACGCACTGGACGTACCTTTCCAGGACCCGCCAACCCAGGTGCGCGCCCAACCTCGACGCCGGACCCCAGGACCTTGGAGCCGAGCTGTTGTTCGCAACAGAGCACATCCACACGCTATGCTTCGTGCAATGCAGCCTCAAGACGGAGAAGCTCACAGTTATAGTGGATGTGCATGCACACCACGCTCCCGGCGCCATTGAATCTCGCCGTCCATAGTCATGGTGTTTATCCAGCAACGTCTAGCACCCTTGTTAAAACGAAAAATAACTGCAAATGAGAAGCAACAAAGTGGGAAGGAAACAAATACAAACCTACAACAGAGTGCAAGCCAGATTGTTTCAACATGCGCTGCACTATCACTTTGTGCTAAATTTCGAGGTTTTCACCTGAAATCCAACCGGGCATTATAAATATAAAAAAAATCAAAAAATGTAAAAACTTCACAATCTATCCAACCCAGTAAGCTGGTTTTGAACACTGTCTGAACAAGAGGCTTTTTCAGGGTGATGTTCGGCAGCACTGTCATCCTGTCCATCCCAAGTTCTTTTCCCTGAAGAAGATGATAAAGGATGATTTAATCTACTACAAGGCAGACTGGACTTGAGATGCCTGAACACCTTAAGCAGCAAGTCCTTATTTTCCACAATGTCTTCTTCTTTGTCCTGCATAAGCAAAACAAACATGGTCAGTTGGGAAGGGCCCTAGTATTGAAATAAGTTTTTATTATTATATGGATTGCACTGCTTACCAGAAACTTTTGGACCATCGTCTCAAATTTCTCAATCCGTTCTTGTATAACTTTGAGCTCAACCCTTCCATTCAATACAAAATAAACAAGCTTCTGCAGATCAGGATCAGTAGGCTTTGGATACTTGCCATTGAACGTTCTCGACTTCATTTTGCAATCAATGGCAAGAAGGATACTCTCGTATATACTAGCGGTTTGCAACTCCATCAATCTACTGTAAGCATGAAAAACAACTCAAATTCTCTCCAGAAATTTTAGAAAATGTACCTATAATTTCTTATACAAATTAAAGCAAAACTAAACCTTGGAGGGGCTTGCACGCAGTCCCAAGGCAGTGGCTTCTGAAAACGATCTCCTCTTACACGTTTCACTGTATTCTAAGAATTGCACGCGTGTCAGTTTGACAAAATCATAAGTATCTCCATGGAGCCCATTTTTTATCTTTTGAAAATGATAAGCATCAAATATTTTCGAAAAAAATACCTACATGCAGTGGCACTAAATGCATCCCGCACTAAGTCATAAAATTCTCTAAAAAGTAGAGAAAGTTTAAAAAATAAAGAAAAAGTGAATGAATTTTAGTACAAAAAATAAAGTATTCTATCAGATTCGAATCGAGGACTTACGTCTTAGCACGACATTAGAGAAGCACTGGATGATGACACTCTGAGAAGGCCCTATCTGGATCTGTTTGAAGTTATGCGTGGAAGCAGCTAGGAAGAATTCCCATTTAGTTAGAGAATGTTCATTGGCTTCAGATTCCTTGACTAATGTTAGGCGCCACTCGGAGAGCGGATGTGCCTGCGACGCCACGGCGCCATCGCATCGAAGGTGTCCAGCCATGTCTGGCATTTCGCGGCGTCCAGGTGGTGGATCTTTCCTGATGCCCAATGCTGTCGAAGCTTTGCCTCTTTCTTCTCCGTGGTCAGGCAGTAATCTTTGCTTCTCTTCAGTCCGACGCGGTACATCGCAGCTGCGAAGCTCACCGGAGCACTCAAGCATCTGTACCTCCTCCTCCTCCTTCTCTACACGACTGACTCGGGATCTTCCTGATGAGATAGGTTCGTAGTCTTGGTTTTCTCCAACTTAAGACACCCAGGAGGTCCAGCGGCGGCGCCACCGGCAGCATCTCGCCGACCTTGGAGCCCAGATGGTTGAGCGTGAGCGTTACTTGATCCCCGATGTCGCTAGGTGCTGGCAGGCGCACGTCTCCATCAACCCATTGCTGGGTAGCGTCTTTGGTGTTGTGGCCTATCCTCCAGATAAATATGAAAATCCTCCAGATAAAGATGAAAATCTTGACGACAGGGTGCGCTTGTATGCAGATCTCTAACACTTGTATTATTTTGCCGGTATTTATGTTCAGACGCGGCCGAGCTACGGGATCCATCAGGATGACAACAAGACACCGAAAGACAACAGGATCCATCAGGAGGACAACGGGGAACGGGATAGGTAGATGGCATCATTTCCTTTCTGTGTTTTCGGAAAGCCAGTGATGAAGTCCATACTGACTTTGTCCCATTTCCACTCGGGAATAGGCAAAGGTTGAAGTGTACCAGCAGGTCTTTGATGTTCGACCTTATTGCGACGACAAACATCACATTCGGCTACATATCAAGCAATGTCTCTCTTCATCCTAGTCCACCAAAATCGCTGGCGTAGATCTCGGTACATTTTTGTGCTACCGGGATGAATTGAGAGAGGTGTTGGGGAACGTAGTAATTTCAAAAAAATTCCTATGCACACGCAAGATCATGGTGATGCATAGCAACGAGAGGGGAGAGTGTTGTCCATGTACCCTCATAGACCGAAAGCGGAAGCGTTATGACAACGCGGTTGATGTAGTCGTACGTCTTCATGGACCGACCAATCAAGCACCGAAACTACGGCACCTCCGAGTTTTAGCACACCTTCAGCTTGATGACGATCCCCGGACTCCGATCCAGCAAAGTGTCGGGGATGAGTTTCGTCAGCACGATGGTGTGGTGACGATCTTGATGTTCTACCGTCGCAGGACTTCGCCTAAACACCGCTACAATATTATCGAGGATTATGGTGGAGGGGGGCACCGCACACGGCTAAGAGATCAATGATCAATTGTTGTGTCTATGGGGTACCCCCTGCCCCCATATATAAAGGAGCAAGGGGGGGGGGGTGCCGCCCCCCTCCTTTCCCTAGTTGGATTATGACTTGGGGGGGAAGGAGGAGAGGGGGAAAGGAAAGGGGGGGGGCACCGCCCCCCTCCTTGTCAAATTCGGACTTGGGGTGAGGGGCGCGCGACAGCCCCTAGGCCTCCTCTCCTCTTCCTCCACTAGGCCCATTAAGGCCCATTAGGTTACCGGGGGGGGTCCGGTAACCTCCCCGTACTCCGGTAAAATGCCGATTTCACCCGGAACACTTCCGATGTCCAAACATAGGCTTGCAATATATCAATCTTCATGTCTCGACCATTTTGAGACTCCTCGTCATGTCCGTGATCACATCCGGGACTCTGAACAAACTTCGGTACATCAAAATATATAAACTCATAATGAAACTGTCGTCGTAACGTTAAGCGTGCGGACCCTACGGGTTCGAGAACAATGTAGACATGACTGAGACACGCCAACAGTCAATAACCAATAGCGGAACCTGGATGCTCATATTGGCTCCTACATATTGTACGAAGATCTTTATCGGTCAGACCGCACAACAACATACATTGTTCCCTTTGTCATCGGTATGTTACTTGCCCGAGATTCGATCGTCGGTATCTCAATACCTAGTTCAATCTTGTTATCGGCAAGTCTCTTTACTCGTTCTGTAATACATTATCTCGCAACTAACTCATTAGTTGCAATGCTTGCAAGGCTTAAGTGATGTGCATCACCGAGAGGGCCCAGAGATACCTCTCCGACAATCGGAGTGACAAATCCTAATCTCGAAATACGCCAACCCAACATGTACCTTTGGAGACACCTGTAGAGCACCTTTATAATCACCCAGTTACGTTGTGACGTTTGGTAGCACACAAAGTGTTCCTCCGGCAAACGGGAGTTGCATAATCTCATAGTCATAGGAACATGTATAAGTCATGAAGAAAGCAATAGCAAGATACTAAACGATCGGGTGCTAAGCTAATGGAATGGGTCATGTCAATCACATCATTCTCCTAATGATGTGATCCCATTAATCAAATGACAACACATGTCTATGGTTAGGAAACATAACCATCTTCGATTAACGAGCTAGTCAAGTAGAGGCATACTAGTGACGTTTAGTTTTTCTATGTATTGACACAAGTATTATGTTTCCGGTTAATACAATTCTAGCATGAATAATAAATATTTATCATGATATAAGGAAATAAATAATAACTTTATTATTGCCTCTAGGATATATTTCCTTCAGTCTTCCACTTGCACTAGAGTCAATAATTTAGATTACATAGTAATGATTCTAACACCCATGGAGCTTTGGTGCTGATCATGTTTTGCTCGTGGAAGAGGCTTAGTCAACGGGTCTGCTACATTCAAATCCGTATGTATCTTGCAAATCTCTATGTCTCCCACCTGGACTAGATCCCGGATGGAATTGAAGCATCTCTTGTTGCGCTTGGTTCTCTTGTGAAATCTGGATTCCTTTGCCAAGGCAATTGCACCAGTATTATCACAAAAGATTTTCATTGGACCCGATGGACTAGGTATGACACCTAGATCAGATATGAACTCCTTCATTCAGAATCCTTCGTTTGCTGCTTCTGAAGCATCTATGTACTTCGCTTCACATGTAGATCCCGCCACAACGCTTTGTTTAGAACTGCACCAACTGACAGCTCCACCATTTAATGTAAACACGTATCCGGTTTGCGATTTAGAATCGTCCGGATCAGTGTCAAAGCTTGCATGAACGTAACCATTTACGATGAGCTCTTTGTCACCTCCATATACGAGAAACATATCCTTAGTCCTTTTCAGGTATTTCAGGATGTTCTTGACCGTTGCCCAGTGATCCACTCCTGGATTACTTTCGCACCGACCTGCCAAACTTATTGCTAAGCATACGTCAGGTCTGGTACACAGCATTGCATACATGATAGAGCCTATGGCCGAAGCATAGGGAATATCTTTCATTTCTCTTTATCTTCTGCTGTGGTCGGGCATTGAGTCTGACTCAAGTTCACACCTTGTAACACAGGCAAGAATCCTTTCTTTGCTTGATCCATTTTGAACTTCGTCAAAATTTTGTCAAGGTATGTGCTTTGTGAAAGTCCAATTAAGCGTCTTGATCTATCTCTATAGATCTTAATACCCAATATGTAAGCAGCTTCACCGAGGTCTTTCATTGAAAAACTCTTATTCAAGTATCCCTTTATGCTATCCAGAAATTTAATATCATTTCCGATTAGTAATATTTCATCCACATATAATATCAGAAATGCACAGAGCTCCCACTCACTTTGTTCCAACTCCAATGCTTTGATCACACTATCAAAGCGTTTATTCCAACTCCGAGAGGCTTGCACCAGTCCATAAATGGATCGCTGGAGCTTCCACACTTTGTTAGCTCCTTTTGGATCGACAAAACCTTCCGGGTGCATCATATACAACTCTTCCTCCAGAAATCCATTCAAGAATGCAGTTTTGACATCCATCTGCTAAATTTCATAATCATAAAATGCGGCAATTGCTAACATGATTCGGACAGACTTAAGCATCGCTACGGGTGAGAAGGTCTCATCGTAGTCAATCCCTTGAACTTGCCGAAAACCTTTTGCGACAAGTCGAGCTTTGTAGACAGTAACATTACCGTCAGCGTTAGTCTTCTTCTTGAAGATCTATTTATTCTCAATTGCTTCCCGATCATTGGGCAAGTCAACCAAAGTCCACACTTTGTTCTCATACATGGATCCCATCTCAGATTTCATGGCTTCAAGCCATTTTGCGGAATCTGGGCTCACCATCGCTTCTCCATAGTTCGTAGGTTCATCATGATCTAGTAGCATGATTTCCAGAACAAGATTACCGTACCACTCTGGTGCGGATCTTACTTTGGTTGATCTACGAGGTTCAGTAGTAACTTGTTCTGAAGTTTCATGATCATTATCATTAGCTTCCTCACTAATTGGTGTAAGTGTCACAGAAACCGGTTTCTGTGATGTACTACTTTCCAATAAGGGAGCAGGTACAGTTACCTCATCGAGTTCTACTTTCCTCCCACTCACTTCTTTCGAGAGAAACTCCTTCTCTAGAAAGGATCCATTCTTAGCAATGAATATTTTGCCTTCGGATCTATGATAGAAGGTGTATCCAACAGTTTCCTTTGGGTATCCTATGAAGACATATTTCTCCGATTTGGGTTCGAGCTTATCAGGTTGAAGTTTTTTCACATAAGCATCGCAGCCCCAAACTTTCAAAAATGACAACTTTGGTTTCTTGCCAAACCACAGTTCATAAGGCGTCGTCTCAATGGATTTTGATGGTGCTCTATTTATCATTAATGCGGCCGTCTCTAAAACATAACCCCAAAATGATAGCGGTAAATCTGTAAGGGACATCATAGATCGCACCATATCAAATAAAGTACGATTACGACGTTCAGACACACCATTACGCTGTGGTGTTCCGGGTGGCGTGAGTTGCGAAACTATTCCGCATTGTTTCAAATGTAGACCAAACTCATAACTCAAATATTCTCCTCCATGATCAGATCGTAGAAACTTTATTTTCTTGTTACGATGATTTTCAACTTCACTCTGAAATTCTTTGAACTTTTCAAATGTTTCAGACTTATGTTTCATTAAGTAGATATACCCATATCTGCTTAAATCATCTGTGAAGGTGAGAAAATAACGATATCCGCCACGAGCCTCAACATTCATCGGACCACAAGATTGTCCGAGAGTTGATCTACAAGAGAGGTTATGGAAAGCTAAACAAGCAAACGATTCCTCTGGCCAACAACAAAGTCATCGAGCAGGGCCTGGGTGCGGGCGAAGATGACATTGCGATTCTCGCCTGCCTGCTTCTTCTCGGTGACAGCCTTCTCCTTCTTCTCGAAGTCAATAGCCGCAGGCTTCTTGAAGTAGGTTATTCTGGGTTGAGAATGCGGGCAGAGAGGTTATGGAAAGCTAAAAAAGCAAAGGATTCCTCTGGCCCGGTGCTAGCAGGCGCGTGTGGTCAAGGCCGAATTGGAGATAACATGCACACAGGGGCCGATGCCTCGTCCCCACGAGGCCACAACACCAAAGACGCTACCCAGTCTATGTTTGTCTACAAGATCATGTGTAGGAAAGTAGTAGTAGCAGCAGCAACTATCAGTATGTGCAAGTTCAGACTCCGGCTCATCAGGCGGTAGGCGGAGAAAGATCTCGGTGAGGAGGTGCTCCACCAGATCCGTCGCCGGGGATCCGGGCGGCGCCGGCTGGACGTGCCTCCCACGCAAACACCAGTTGAAATGGTTCATGATAACCTCGTTGAATATCCTTGATGTATTGGTTTGATTTCCTTGTCGGTGCCGCCGTCATCTTTGCTTCCAACACCCTGGTGGTGGCGGCTGGATGGTGGTCAGAGAAGGAGGAGGGGGAGGGCCAGATTGCAAACATAGAGAAAATGTGAAGGTTTTACATTTTTTTGATTTTTTGTGAAAATGTGACGGGTCCGCGCCAACCTTCGCCTCCTTGAACCAGATTGCAAACATATAAATGGAATTCCATAATTATGTGAACAAGGACATAGCATTGGTCAGACCCAAAAGATGTAATGGTGTATGCTTGAGGGATAACCGCGGGTAAGACAACATTACGAACATCGTTGGATCTTATTTGATTTGACAATAGCCCATACTCAAATCAAAGTTTTTATAAGATAATAGGTCCAACAACTGATCACGGGGACCAATCGATGAAGATATCATCTTTCTTCAACTAACACACCAACACCAGGATATCCCTTGAGGATGAACTGAGTCGGACAAGCTTTTATCTTTCAACTCTCCAAGTTGTTGTTTAGCTTAACCAAGTAGCTCAGGGTATCCGACACAGATGCTTGGAGCAAGGGTGGTTTATAGGAAACCAACTTGATCACGAGCTCAACATAGCGGTCAGGTGACAACCTGGTGATACTTCCGAGAAGATAATCGGAAAATCACGAACCACCTATATGCTATTAAGCTTGAGAACAACCTTGCTTTTCAGGGCAAGATGATATGATCACAAGAGCGAGGGACTGGCACAATCCTAACTCATTGATCGAAGAGTGCACCGGAAATAAGGACTAGGTAGCACAATCTATCTTAGAATGATGATTCAATAATCACCACGCTAAGAATGAAATTATTGTCTGTTAACTACCAAGCAACGGAGTTGCTAGGAGCATAGATTTCACACATCACGATTCACTTGCCAGCACTCCGGTTGCGACAACACGGAACCGAGAAATGAATAATGATGGCGAGAGTATCACTGTATCAAGAGTTCATAGGATGGTGTGCAATTCCCATGATATTCTTGATATAAAGATGGTAATACTCCAAGGTGGAGCAGAGCAAAAGCTGGATTGGTATTTGATCTGCGGAGCACAACTACTTTGATCCAATCTTGGAAATGGATGAGACACTGGAGTTTGTTTCTCGTAGTCATTCTGGAATAGAATGGCTTGACAGACCACAAGAGTAATAGGTATCGATGAACGCATGCACACATACTCTTGACTATCAATTGATAGACGAGGGTCAGAAGACAACTAAAGAGGGACAACTCAAAGGAACATACGGTTTTCTGAGTTGTGGATGCATAGATTAGTATGTCGAACCAAGTTCAATAGGTTTCTTCCGGATACCCATGCAGAAAGGTAGATCTGGCAGAGTAACAATATTGAATCGAGATCTCAT
The DNA here is from genome assembly GCF_018294505.1 of Triticum aestivum. Taxonomy (NCBI): domain Eukaryota; kingdom Viridiplantae; phylum Streptophyta; class Magnoliopsida; order Poales; family Poaceae; genus Triticum; species Triticum aestivum. Next base: position 849,954,475 of record NC_057801.1, on the reverse strand, counting down.
CAAGAGCACTCTGGTTGTGATCTTTCAGTTCAAAGAACTTCTGCCATAAACGGTTCATAGTATTTGGAAGAAGGAAATACCACAAACTTCGAGGACTATTGCAAAGGTTACTAATTTCCTAAAGGAACTAGCAAACACTATCAATATGAGGTAAGTGGGGTGAATCTCGGGTTCAAGAACCCAGGAGTAGAATACCTACCAACTAAATGGCATCACGGGATGCTTTCGAGAATAATGGCCAAAATCATCACACTGGAACACAGAACATGGCTAGATTACTTGATGATCCCCTAAGACACCTAGGGTCATAATAATAATTCCAACATATATGTCGAGGCAATAAAATACCTCAACTCAACAATTAATGTGATTAACTTGGCCTAAAGGAACATCGAAACCAGAGGGAAAGGATTTTGCAAATGCATCAGATTATTTAGAAACCTGGGATGACTCGGACAGCATAACGGCTGTAAATGCTCAAAAGATTGGAGACATGCTACAAAAATGGTGGCATAGCCACTCAGAAGCACAATATCAAGGTTTTGAGATCAATAGTTAACATACAGAGGTAGAAACTGAACTGAGGCTTAAATCCAACAATCTTACAAGTCTACAGATTAGTAACACGTGATCCTAATAGAAAGAACAGATAGCCTAGTTCTTAATCCCCGTAGAAGAGAAGAGGTTGACTCAGATCAGAAGGGCATGAGGTATAAGGAGTAAAAAGAGCCTTACGGTCCATCCCACAATCAATTCCCTTATATAACTAAAGAATTTCTAGACTCAACTTTGACCAGTTGGCTTGGTAATCCTATAGGCAGTCAAGCTCTGATACCAAAGCTGTCAGGACCCCGACTCAATGCCACATCGATCTAGCATGTAACACCTCATATCACTTTGCGGCCTCACGCACGGTATTCCCACGGGTGTCACCTTACCTTTGCCCGGGACCGTTTGCGCCTTTTGGCACACGTATATGATAGTGTCGCTAGCATCCATATGATAAGGAGCCCGGGCTGACATGGCTAGTTGTAAACCCAAAGTGGCACAAACTTACAGGGACAGGCATCCATGACCCAGCATCGAACGTGTCGGTAATCAGCGAGTGGATCCAGGCTGTAGCACTGGGCTAGCAGGACTCCGGTGAACCGGGCTGTAGCGGGCTAACAGGACTCCGGTATTCATCGCGTGACATTTCCCCGAAGGGACAGACACAGGAATGAAGAAGGACACATGTCGGCCAGCCTAAGTGTTCCGGAGCAGTAGCAAGCTACCATGGCTCAGTGGAAACAGTAGGAGACATTTCCCGGTAAGAGAGGCTACTAAGGATAAACAACTAGATAGTCAGATCCCACACATACCAAGAATTTCAATAACATACACACAATATGCTCGATATGTGCAAATACAACATGGCATCACAACAGGACTCTACAACTCAAGTATTTATTCAATAGGCTCCGAGGAGTGAGATATTACAATCATGGGTCTCATGACCCAACATTCAGAGCATACAAGTCAAAACACAAGCGGAAGCTTAACATGTCTGAGTACAAACATCTACAAATGAAAAAGGCTGAGAAGCCTGACTATCTACCAGATCCTGCCGAGGGCACAAGATCGTAGCTGAGGTAACAAGCTAAACGTCGAAGTCCACGCGGTACTACTAGCGAGACTGAAGTGTCTCTGCAAAAACATAAATTAAGCAACGTGAGTACAAATGTACCCAGCAAGACTTACATCAGAACTAACTACATATGCATCATTATCAACAAAGGGGATGGTGGGGTTTAACTGCAGCAAGCCAGCTTTGACTCGGTGGCTATCCTGAACTACAACTGCAAGTAACTCTTTTGAGGTGGCGCACACGAGTCCACATATTCACCATATCAATACACCACTATGGATCCGCTCCCGTCTCCCTACGAGAACGCCATCCATAGCACTCACGCTTATCTTGCGTATTTTAGAGTATCCACTTTCACTTGTCTATGAACTGTACAGGCAACCCAAAAGTCCTTTACCACGGACACGGCTATTCGAATAGATCATATTAACCCTGCAGGGGTGTACTTCTTCACACACGCTCTCACCACTTACCGCCGTTTACACGACATGTACTCGGAAACCTTCAAGCGGAAGCCCAGCAAGGGTGTCGGCCACGACCTGACTAACCACACAAGTCTCCCGTCCAGGTTTATCGTCTATTCGGGTTCCATCCGCAAGGAGATCCGGCCGGGGTGTCGCTCACGGCCCCAAACGATGTGTGCAGGGTTCCCAAGTCCACCATCCGGGTGCCACTTGGTACACCGGGCCACTGTGCCTAGTCTGTCCCAAGCCCACCTGTACTGGGTGCCACTTGGTAGACTACTAACACTACCTACAAACACCAGAAACTAGTTGCAACTCCTGGACAGAGATCATGTTGATTAATAAGTCTAGAGGGGTCGAGTTACCGGAACCCAATGTGTGGTAGTAACTGTTCATGGATCACAAACACAGAACTCAGTTCCTGAGGACGGCTGCAATGAGACAACCCACCATGTACTCCTACATGGCCTCTCACCGCTACCTTTACCAAATCGTGTTCACACATTTAGCTCACAACAGTAGGACATGTTCACACACCTCCGATTCATCCCCGATGAATCAGACCTGACTCAACTCTAAGCAATAGCAGGCATTACAACAAGCATGAATGAGTAGGCACACCAGGGCTCAAACAACTCCTACTCATGCTAGTGGGTTTCATCTATTTACTGTGGCAATGACAGATCATGCAGAGGATAAAGGGGTTCAACTACCGCAGCAAATAGCAGTTGTATCGTTGTTGTCCTAATGCAGTAAAATAGAGCAGGAGCGAGAGAGTGGGATTGTATCGCAATGAACAAGGGGGTTTTGCTGTCCTGGCACTTCTGAAGATAATATAGTTCTTCATTGGTGTCATCGATCTCATCGTCGGAGTCACGTCTATCGAGAGGGGACAAACACCGACAAACAAGGAAGAACACAATCAATGCAATGCACAATATGATGCATGATCATGACATGGCAATATGCTGTTGATTGGACTAATGCAACTAGCAACAAGTTAAATGGAGTGGGTTTGAACACTAGGTTCAAAATCAAACTCCATATGTGAATTCAAATGTCATTTATATGATTTGTACTAAACAGCAGCCATAAGTTGTTCTAACATGCATGAAAAATGTACAGATGGATAGATTGGGTTTTTCTGATAATTTTTCATATATAATTTATCTCATTTGGAGTTATGGTTGAATTTATATGAATTTTAGAAGTTAGCACTATTTTCTGGAATTTCTTGTATTAAAATAAATCCAGAAAAGAGCTTATTGCGTCGGCATGACATCAGCAAGACGTCAGCAGGTCAACAGCGCCAGCCAGGTCAAACCTGACGGCTGGGACCCACGGGTCAGTGTAACAGGGCTGGTTGGGTGGAAGACAGGTGGGACCAGGTCAACGCCGACTTGGTCAAAGTCAAAGCTGACATGTGGGGTCCGCAGGATTAGCACTAACCTAAACAGGAATTAAACTAACCTAAACAGGCACGGGGGCCCACATGGCAGTGGCTCTAGGGGGGAGGGGCTTAGCGGGGTCATTAGTGCTGACTAAAATGGGATTAGGCCGACGGCTCATCGCCGGCGAGGTCAGTGGCGGCGGAGCGCGTCGGGTTTCGCCCACAAGCGACCATTTGGACGGCGGTTTGGTGCTACGCGTAGCTGGGGGTCGCGCGCATCTGGTAGTGCAAATGGGAGAAGCTGGGGTGGTCTGAGTCGACGGCGGCGAGCACGAATGCGGCGGCCGGATTTCGGGGTTGGTGCGGGTTAGCGCTAGGAAGCACGGGAGTGGGGAGCTACTGGTGGATACGGACTCCTGGGGCAGCTAGGAGCATGATGCGGTGCAAAGTCATGGCTGGGTCGAGCTCAGGCCACGGCGGCGACATCGCCGCCGAAGCCGAGCTCTCGGGCTCGATGGGAACGGCGGCTAGAGAGGGAAATAGAGCACGGGGAGAGAGGGGTTCGGCAGAGGAGCTCACGGCGAGGTCAATGAGTAGCTCAGCATGCTCGGGGGAGGCCAGACGGCGTCGGAGCATCTCCGGCGATCTCGGAGCCGAAGGTTGAAGACGACGGCGTCGGCGTCACTGCAGGGCTCCCGGCGTCGCTTGGCGCGGTGAGGAGGAAGAGGGGGTTGAGGCGAAGCTTTTGGGCACGTCGGAGAAGAGAGGGGAAGGCGATGGAGGCGGCAGCAGCAAGCGGCGGCGACGAGCTCCGCTCGGTGGGAGAGAGAGGGAGCCAGAGGAGGGGATGGGGACGTGAGAGTGAACGAGGGGGTTCCAGGGGGTGCGTGGCGTTGTCTAGGAGCACCGGGGAGGAGCCAGGCAGGCAGGGAGGGAGGAGGTGGCCGGGGCACGTGGCCGTGCGCGCCGGGCGCGTGCCCGTCCTCCTGGCAGGGAGGAAGACGACAAGGGAGGGGCCAGGTGGGCTGGGCCGCACAGGTGGGCTGCCAGCTGGGCCGGTTGGTGGCGCCAGGTAAGTTTATTCTCTCTCTCTCTTATTTCTGTTTTCTATTTTCTGTAATCTTTGTGGCTTTTCTAAAAATACTTAGGCATTTTCAAAAATCACTAAACTGCACATGCCCACTATATAGAATATATCCAACATGGAACATTTCAGTTTAGGAGTATTTGGACATTTAAAATATTTTATAGAATTTAAATGTCCAAATTCAGATACTTATGATTTAATTCAGTGACCTTAGGATGACCTAGAAAATTGTGCACCATTTTTGCCAGAGGTTTAAGACCAAGGCAAAGATGATGAACATTTTAGAAGGGCATTTCAGGTTCATTGAAAATGATTTTATGTTGAACCTATTTGATTTGATTTGGTGCTAGGGTTTGATCAGTCCCCATTTCAAGTTTATTTGAAAAGTTAAACATGATGCACACATGAAGGGCTAGCCTACTGCAGACCAGGACCAGGGATGTGACAACTCACCCCCACTAAACAAGAATCTCGACCCGAGATTCAAGTGTAGGGTAAGACGAAGGGGGAACGCAAACTAACACAATCTTCACGATCCAGGGTGCACTTCATAAAAGCGTTGATTCGATCACCATCTTTGTCTTGATGTCTTGCTTTGAGAACTCCAACTAACATGACAATGAGAGGGAAAGGAAAAACTCTAGAGGAATTGATCTTCTCGAAGACCGAACAACTCAGGATCAGCTCATGGGGTGAGATATAAACATGTCTTGAGCTGAGACACGAGACACACATTCAGAGAGATGGGGTGTAACAGATGATGAAGGTTCACTAGGTAGGCGACAAATCCACGCTTGATTACGACGTAGCAGGGAGTTGAGTTGCCATGATACCATAGCGGAACATCCTGAAGGAGGGTGATTCATAGACTATTACCTTAAGTGGCAAAAAGAATTACCTTTGATCCGGAGATCATCGAAACTCTTTATACCGGCCTAAGGCAATTCTCGAGCGATCGTTAGGAGGGGTTTGGTAGAATGGCATACCCAGATTAGAATGGATGATGTGGATTACCTTGTTGTAAACAACACAAGGGATGACTTTAGTAACTGAGGAGAAGCTCAACAGTAGAGAGTGAGTCCACTGTTTGAGAAGTTATAGCATAACCGAGGAAGCTGAGAGCAAACCCAGTTAGTGCCGATGATAACACCTAGCGCTTGCACGTGCTCTCAAGAACTTGAGCACTTCCATATTCATCAAGGTATTACCAATATCCGTGTCAAGGATCCTGGCAACACAACATACTACCGTGATGAACAGCGATGGACGATGCAGATGCAAAGAATGATAACTTTCTTAGATTTCACCTTAGCGAGGCCAAGGAAACAAAATCTGGATGATCGACCGAAAGACATTTAGCACTCCGCTTCTAATGTTCTCCTTGATGTGCTAGCATAATCCATAGATAATTATGGTTTGATATCTAGAACATCAAGTAAAAGGTCGGACTTCGGGAACAAAAAAATCATAAGGAATAACTACGGAAGTAAATTCATATGAAATCCTCATGGGGAGGTGGCCAACTTCATCAATCAAGATACTACAATAATAGGTCTTCCGGCTGGACGTGTTGGCCACGACATCCTCTTTACCGGTTACAGGGGGACCAATATTATAGTTCTTGGAAAAATGCTCCAACCATCATATCTGCCAGAGATTCAGATCTGGTTGGTGTCAGAACAATCCAGACTCATCGAGTCTAGAAAGAAAAATGAAAGTTTGCAACACAAACCGACGAGATGACGTTGCGAGATTCTCGAGAAATGAACTACGATAGCAAGCTCCAAAACATGAGCTGGTTCTGCTACAAACATGTGAACACGTTGTCCCATACAAACATGATCCCGTGGTAGTCTTACAATAAAACACTACCGAGTTCAGGTTGGGAACCATCATCTAGGGTAATGAAGTCTTGTGCGTGACCTAGGATTAGCACAACTACTCCTTTTCCTTGAACAAGTCAATCAGTGGCTTGGCGTGCTAGGGACACATATAGAGTGGAGGTAGCTAATCTCACAATCAAATGTATACTTCGCACATGCATGACTGACTTGGGATGATTCCAAAGGAAGCAAAAACAATCTTTCTCAGATCCACGGCGGCAACTTACACCAAGTGCACGTGAATTAGAGAAAGTCACTTCTTTCATCCGAACATACACCTCATGAATGGAACACGAAGGTAATGTTTACAGAAGTTTCCAACACTAGATGGATGTTCAATATGATCATGGAGAAGATAAAATGCTGCTGATGGGCTCAACAACAAGTCATCGGGATGACCATATAAATGGAATTCCATAATTATGTGAACAAGGACATAGCATTGGTCAGACCCAAAAGATGTAATGGTGTATGCTCGAGGGATAACCGTGGGTAAGACAACATTACGAACATCGTTGGTTCTGATTTGATTTGACAATAGCCCATACTCAAATCAAAGTTTTTATAAGATAATAGGTCCAACAACTGATCACAGGGACCAATCGATGAAGATATCATCTTTCTTCAACTAAAATACCAACACCAGGATATCCCTTGAGGATGAACTGAGTCGGACAAGCTTTTATCTTCCAACTCTCCAAGTTGTTGTTTAGCTTAACCAAGTAGCTCAGGGTATCCGACATAGATGCTTGGAGAAAGGGTGGTTTATAGGAAACCAACTTGATCACGAGCTCAACATAGCGGTCAGGTGACAACCTGGTGATACTTCCGAGAAGATAATCAGAAAATCACGAACCACCTATATGCTATTAAGCTTGAGAACAACCTTGCTTTTCAGGGCAAGACGATATGATCACAAGAGCGAGGGACTGGCACAATCCTAACTCATTGATCGAAGAGTGCACCGGAAATAAGGACTAGGTAGCACAATCTATCTTAGAATGATGATTCAATAATCACCATGCTAAGAATGAAATTATTGTCTGTTAACTACCAAGCAACGGAGTTGCTAGGAGCATAGATTTCACACATCACGATTCACTTGCCGGCACTCTGGTTGCGACAACACGGAACCGAGAAATGAATAATGATGGCGAGAGTATCACTGTATCAAGAGTTCATAGGATGGTGTGCATTTATCTCATTTGGAGTTATGGTTGAATTTATATGAATTTTAGAAGTTAGCACTATTTTTTGGAATTTTTGTATTAAAATAAACCCAGAAAATAGCTTATTGCGTCGGCATGACATCAGCAAGACGTCAGTAGGTCAACAGCGCCAGCCAGGTCAAACCTGACGGCTGGGACCCATGGGTCAGTGTAACAGGGCTGGTTGGGTGGATGACAAGTGGGACTAGGTCAACGCTGACTTGGTCAAAGTCAAAGCTGACATGTGGGGTCCGCAGGATTAGCACTAACCTAAATGGGAATTAAACTAACCTAAACAGGCACGGGGGCCCACATGGCAGTGGCTCTGGGGGGGGGGGGTTAGCGGGGTCATTAGTGCTAACTAAACCGGGATTAGGCCGACGGCTCATCGCCGACGAGGTCAGTGGCGGCGGAGCGCGTCGGGTTTCGCCCACATGTGACCATTTGGACGGCGGTTTGGTGCTAGGGGGTGCGTGGCATCGTCTAGGAGCACCGGGGAGGAGCCAGGCAGGCAGGGAGGGAGGAGGTGGTTGGGGCGCGTGGCCGCGCGCGCCGGGCGCGTGCCCGTCCTCCTGGCAGGGAGGAAGACGATAGGGGAGGGGCCAGGTGGGCTGGGCCGCACAGGTGGGCTGCCAGCTGGGCCGGTTGGTGGCACCAGGTAAGTTTATTCTCTCTCTCTCTCTTATTTCTGTTTTCTATTTTCTGTAATCTTTGTGGCTGTTCTAAAAATACTTAGGCATTTTCAAAAATCACTAAACTGCACATGCCCACTGTATAGAATATATCCAACATGGAACATTTCAGTTTAGGAGTATTTGGACATTTAAAATATTTTATAGAATTTAAATGTCCAAATTCAAATACTTATGATTTAATTCAGTGACCTTAGGATGACCTAGAAAATTGTGCACCATTTTTGCTAGAGGTTTAAGACCAAGGCAAAGATGATGAACATTTTAGAAGGGCATTTCAGGTTCATTGAAAATGATTTTATGTTGAACCTATTTGATTTGATCTGGTGCTAGGGTTTGATCAGTCCCCATTTCAAGTTTATTTGAAAAGTTAAACATGATGCACAGATGAAGGGCTAGCCTACTGCAGACCAGGACCAGGGATGTGACAAAGAGTCAACATCAGCCAGTACTATGTGATGCTTGGCGGAGAGAGCTCGTCCAGCAGTAAGCTGTTCGTTTGGACAAGGAGGTGACGATATTGTTGAGTGGTAAAGATGTTAATCAAACTACCTTGCAGCTCTGATGCGGCCAACTTGTTCGACGTAATGTCCGACAGGACTTGCAACGAGGGGAGCACGGAGACGGCCGTGGCCGTGGGCGAGGACCGCATCACCGTCCGGCCACGTCGACGCCCGGACGAAGTTCCGAGGCGTGTGCCAGCAATCTAGTGGCAAGTTCGGGGCGAGGATCTCCAGGGCGGAAGCCGAGAACCAACTTCAGCCAGCCCATGGCTGACGATGGCGTCGTTGTCTCGGTCACACCATCTGGCCACGTCAACGCCCGGACAAAGTTTCGCGGCGTGTGCCAGCAATCTAGCGGCAAGTTCAGGGCGAGGATCTCCAGGGCGGAAGCCGAGAACCAACTTCAGCCAGCCCGCGGCTGACGATGGCGGCATCGTCTCGGTTGACACACGGGAGAGATGGAGGTAGTGGTATCATCGGCCATACATAGCAAGTCGCTCGTCCTGTTCGTCAACGCTGCAGCCCTAGTAGTCGATTCGTCTCACACTCTGTGCAGCAAGCAACATCTTGAATAGGCGAGTAGAAACCGCCGCTTCCCCTCTCTCTTCTGCACGTACGGGCCTCTTTGCATCCCCTTCCTCCCTCCTCGTCCTCACACCTGCCGTTGCCGGCCACCTCGGCTCAGCGGTGACGAACAAGACAAGAGGAGAGCACGCCCCGCCACCCTCTCCCTTTGGGTCCTCCGCCTCACGTGAGCTAAGGACCTAAACCCTAAACCCTAATGGGCAGCCCTGACCCAACCTACCCGGCGCAAATGTGCGCTCCGCCGGCCTCGCCGCTCCCAGCCACGGTGGGCTGGGAAGCTATAGTACCCTGAAGGCGGAGTAGGCAAACCGCGCGAACTGCATCCGGTAGGCGCGGGTGACAATGGGCGCCACCGTCTCCTCCACTGGCATGTTCAACGAGGAGGAGGAGCGCGATGACATACCATGCCGCTAGATCCTACCTCTCCACTGCCCTGCCGCCCTCCTCCAAATCGGATGAATTGGTCACTTTTCCGTCGCCTCACTCAAGCCCTCTGTCGCCACGTCTGCTTGATTCAAGGCCATCTACCACCGCTCGATTCAAGCCCATGTAGCATCGCAAAGATTGGAAGATGTACCAGAAACTAGAAACGTCGACGCTCGGACCAAGTTTAGCGGCGTGTGCCAGCAATCTAGCGGCAAGTTTGGGACGACGATATCCAGGGCGAAAGCCGAGAACCAACTTCTGCCAGCCCGCGGCTGATGATGGCAGCGTCGTCTCGGTCGCACCGTCCGGTCACGTCGACGCCCGGACCAAGTTCCACGGTATGTGCCAGTAATCTAGCGGCAAGTTCGGGCTAAGGATCTCCAGGGCGGAGGCCGAGAACCAAGTTCAGCAGCCCGCGGCTGACGATGGCTGCGTCGTCTCGGTCGCACCGTCCGGCCATGTCGAAGCCCGGACCAAGTTCCGCGGCGTGTGCCTGCAATCTAGCGGCAAGTTCGGGCCGAGGATCTCCAGGGCGGAAGACGAGAGGTCGCTCGGCACCTTCGACACCATGGAGGAGGCTGCCAATTGTCACAAGGAGGTCGACAGGGTGTGCCAAAAATACGGCGTCCCCCATGGGCAGTACACCCCATGCCCCGCCGGCGACCTGCACACGAGCTCGCCCCCGCCGCAGGGCGCACCCTGTACGTGCACGCGTGGCGCATCATGGCGGGCTTCCTCGCCCTCTGCCACTCCGACGGCGTGCCGCCATCCCTGGCGGTGTTGGTGGCGGCTTGCCTCGGGAGGACGACGATAGCCGCGTCGTCTTCGATGTTAGAGGTGTCGTCGCGGTTGTCCGGGTCGTCAGTGGAAGATGAGGTGGAAGACGACAGAAAGTATTTTAAAGGTCTGATGAAATACTGAAATATTTTCTGCTACCCATGAAATACTGAAATATTTCTAATGTCCAATGAAATATGGAAATATTTTTGTGGTCTCACGAAATACTGAAATAATTTTATGGTCTAATGAAATACCGAAATATTTTTATGATCTCACGACGACCAACGATGTGATGCTAAGGACACGGGAGACAACGAACGGGCCGGGCCGCGGCACTAGCACCCAAGCCCACAATGTCTTCTACCTCCTCCTCCCCCCTCCCAAACGAAAGAACCCCTTGGCGTGTGCCTGCAATCTAGCGGCAAGTTCGGGGCGAGGATCTCCAGGGCGAAAGCCGAGAGGTGGCTCGGCACCTTCGACACCATGGAGGAAGCTGCCAATTGTCACGAGGAGGTCGACGGGGTGTGCCAAAAATACAGCGTCCCCCATGGGCAGTACACCGCATGCCCCACCGGCGACCTGCGCACGATCTCGCCCCTGCCGCGGGGCGCGGTCCGCCTGAACGTGCATGCGTGGCGCATCAGGCGGGCTTCCTCGCCCTCTGCCACTCCGACGGCGTGCCGCTGTCCCTGGCGGTGTTGGCGGCGGCTTGCCTCGGGAGGACGACGGCAGCCGCGTCATCTTCGATGTTAGAGATGTCGTCGCGGTAGTCCGGGTCATCAGTGGAAGACGAGGTGGAAGACGACAGAAAATATTTTTATGGTCTCATGCAATACTGAAATTTTTTCTGCTACCAACGAAATACTGAAATATTTTTAATGTCTGATGAAATACTGAAATATTTTTGTTGTCTCATGAAATAGGTAATAATTTTATGATCTAATGAAATACTGAAATATTTTTATGATCTCACGACAACCAACGATGTGATGCCAAGGACACGGGAGACAAAGAACGGGGCGGGCCACGGCACTAGCACCCAAGCCCACAATGTCTTCTACCTCCTCCTCCTCCCCCTCCTCAAACAGAAGAACCCCTCTTCTTGAGGTAGAAAGAAAGCCGAAACACGACGACCAATACTGAACTAGTGAAGTAATGTTGTGATATCATGTTGAAATCCGGGATATATGACCTCGTCATATCTGCGCTCTACGTACTTCACTAGTTCTAATATCAAGCCAACATGGTATTGGATTTTCATATTTGCGCTCTGCGTACTTCACTAGTTCTAATATTTGATACACATAATCATCTATACATTGGGGGATGTTGAAGCATACGTTGGCGACGGAGACGTCACAGGGTGGCGGCAACCGAAGGCGGGAGCTCCTACTGGGCAAGGGAGAGGCCGAGCCAGTTGTTTATAGCGGCCATGGTGGACAATGATTATCTAGCTTTCTTTTCTCTCTCTTTTTTGCAGGCAATTCAGGGAGCTTTTATTCATATGAGAGCATTCCTAGGACAGTCAGCCATAAGGCTGGTCACTAGAAAGCTAGGAGTTACATCCATCCAACAATCGGTCACATTCAGAGTGCAAGCATGCTTAGCACAGAGATGCGCCGGTAAGTTTGCTGATCTATTAATATGCTGAATATCAACGGAAATGAAGTGATTACTAAGCTCTCCTATTTCTAGCAGAATCGGAGCCACTATTGAACGAGAAATGTGGCGAGTGTTCCAGAGTGTCACTAACTCCACGCAGTCAACTTCCATTATCACATGCGATAGTCCTCGAAGAGTGGCGAATAAAACTCCATCTCGCAAAGATAAAGCTTCCATAATCAGGGGGTCTGAAATCCCCAAAGAATAAAAATCACCGTGTCTGGGACCTTGGTCAACCAGAGTGGCAACAAGTTAAAGCGTGACAAGATGAGGTCATCCAAAAAGCATCATATTGAAGAACTTCAGAAAGCATATTAGCATGGTGCTAATGTTCAGCATCAACTCTTGGAATCAAAAGAGCGTTGTAACCAGCTTCAGGCCAAACATGACCACTTGCTAAAAGAACGTGATACTGCACTCAAAGAGGTTGAAAAATTACGCCGGAGAACAAGTACGGCGATGCCCTACCAGTTTTCACCATCTGAACTATATCATTCCCCAATTCAGTGTTTTCCTTTTTGCCGGCATTCCAGTCTGTTGACTTTCTGCACGAGGAAAAACCAGACCCAATTGTTCATGGAGATCTTAAGCCCACCAACATTCTCCTTGATGCTACCTTAGTCAGCAAACTTAGTGGCTTCGGTATCTCTCATCTATTAAATGAACCTAAGAACATGACGACTTTCGGGTCGAGCGAGTACTTGCCACCGTATATGTCCATGATGAGCTGCATCATGACGTCACACTTTCATCTCACAGCTACTTCCAACATCCTGCTGCCACCTGCACCTCTAGCTTTTGGGTTGAGTGAGTGCTTGCCACAGTACATGCCCATGATGAGCTGCATCATGATGTTGCGCTTGATTCAGAAGAAGTCATCGTATAAATGCGTAGCTAGAGCTAGGTGAGATCATTGCTGAGATATGTTCTCTGATCTTTCTGCACGAGAACAAACCAGACCCAATTGTTCATGTAGATCTTAAGCCCACCGACATTCTACTTGATGCTAACTTAGTCAGGAAACTCAGTGGCTTCGGTATCTCTCATCTAGTAAACGAACCTAAACAATACATCACCGATGACCAGCTAGCCCCTTAGACACCGGGAGCTCATCCCAAACCTTAGTATCTGTTCTGCCATTCAGGAAGAAAATTTCGGCGGTTCACTCAGGATCAGAGAATGTGGGTTTATGTGACCTCCAGAATACAAAAGTTGAGATTAGGAACACGACGGCTTTCGGGTCGACGTCGAGGAGGCCGCTGACTATCGCCGTGTCTGGGACCTTGTTCAACAAGAGTGGCAACAAGTTAAAGCGCAACAAGATGAGGTCATTGATGGGCTTTAGAAAGCCAATGAGCATGTCTAGCAGCAGCTGTCCGAATCCAAAAGGCATCATATTGAGGAACTTCATAAAGCCAATGAGCATAGTAAGAATGTTGAGCATCAGCTCTCGGAATCCAAAAAGCAATACAGACTGGTGTGAAAAACTTTCTATGTCGTCAACAACTAGACCTATTATAATTCACCCAAAAATCTGTTTGCAGCCAAACCAGTAATGGAGAGCCAAACTTTAGGAGCCACCAGTGGCGAAGCTAGGAGGTCAAGTTATTGGGTTCAGCTCCATCTTTCAGTGTAGTATTTGATTAAATTATCACTCACAATTGCTAAGTTGATGAAGGATTTGCTGATTCCATTGGATTCAGCTGAACCCAACAGTTGTACACCAGCTCATTGCAAGATCTAAGGGGATCAGGGGAATAAGAGGTAACCCGGCGATTGGCGTCCTAGGTCATGGTGTTTGCTTGGGAGGGGTCAAGCACCATTTCAAGTGGTTTTTGCCTGGCAGAAGCCAAGCACCATTTCACGTGGTTTTTGACTGAGAGGGGCCAAGCACCATTTCACGTGGTTTTTGACTGGGAGGGGTCAAGCACCATTTCAACAGGTGTTTGCCTGGGAGGCGTTAAGTACCAATTCACATGGTCTTTGACTGGGAGAAGCCAAGCACCATTTCAAGTGGTTTTTGCCTGGGAGGGGTCAAGTACCATTTCACGTGGTCTTTGACTAGGAGAAGTCAAGTAACATTTCAAGTGGTTTTTGCCTGCGTAGCATGTTAAAATTTTGGCGGTTCACTCAAGATCTGAGAATGTGGGTTTGTCTCTGTGTACCGATGTGACCTCCACAATACAGAAGTTGAGATTAGGAACATGACGGCTTTCAGGTCGACGCCGAGGAGGCCGCCGACTATCACCGTGTCTTGGACCTTGGTCAACAAGAGTGGCAACAAGTTAAAGCGTGACAAGATGAGGTCATTGATGGGCTTCAGAAAGCCAATGAGCATGTCTAGCAGCAGTTGTCCGAATCCAAAAGGCATCATATTGAGGAACTTCAGAAAGCCAATGAGGATAGTATGAATGTTGAGCATCAGCTCTCGGAATCCAAAAAGCATCACATTGAAGAACTTCAGAAAGCATATTAGCATGGTGCTAATGTTCAGCATCAAGTATTGGAATCAAAAGAGCGTTGTAACCAGCTTCAGTCCAAACATGACCACTTGCTAAAAGAACGTGATACTGCACTCAAAGAGGTTGAAAAATTACGCCAGAGAACAAGTACGGCGATGCCCTGCCAGTTTTCGCCATCTGAACTATACAAATCCCTAATTCAGTGTTTCCCTTTTTGCCGGCATTCCAGTCTGTTGACTTCCTGCATGAGAACAAACCAGACCCAATTGTTCATGGAGATCTTAAGCCCACCAACATTCTCCTTGATGCTAACTTAGTCAGAAAACTTAGTGGCTTCGGTATCTCTCATCTATTAAACGAACCTACGAATACGACGACTTTCGGGTCGAGCGAGTGCTTGCCACCGTACATGTCCATGATGAGCTTTTATCTCCCAGCTACTTCCAACATCCTGCTGCCACCTGCACCTCTAGTTTTCGGGTTGAGCGAGTGCTTGCCACAGTACATGCCCATGATGAGCTACATCATGATGTCGCGCTTGATGCAGAATAAGTCATCGTATAAATGGCAGCTAGAGCTAGGTGAGATCATTGCTGAGATATGTTCTCTGATCTTTCTACACGAGAACAAACGAGACCCAATTGTTCTTGGAGATCTTAAGTGCATCAACATTCTCCTTGATGCTAACTTAGTTAGCAAACTTAGTGGCTTTTGGGGGGTAGCACGAGAATTCTTGCGAGTAAAAACAAGCATACTTCGTCAATATGGAAAGGCATTTCGAGCTGTCAGGTGCTAGAGGTGTTGGAGTTAAATAATTGTCTGATCATCACGAATATCTTGTCGAAGTCATTACAACAAACCCACCTTCAAGAATTTCGTACCCACCTCGAGGAATTTCGTTGTCATCTCGAGGATTTTTGTCCCCACCGCGATGAATTTCGTCCCCACCCCCAGGAATTTTGTCCCCACAAGTTGGGGGTAGCACGACCAATGAGACACCATCTCCTCGATCTTGTACCACGGCACCAGAGCTCCCCGAATCCCTTTGATCATTCGCCTCCTCTCACATGGCTCCAGATGGCATTGACTCGTTCCGCTTCCTCCTCTTGCTGCCTTGCTGCTACCGCTCTATCACATCCTGTCACAGTTGCCATTTGGTTCTCCGCCTCTACAGCTCTACCCCAAGCCTGCAAGCGCACTTTATAAAGAAACCCAGTCTCGAAAAGAGTGTGTGAGAGAGATAGGCCTTGCCCCAGAACAATCTTCTTCATCCCCTCTTTCCCTCCCATCTCCAAGAACCGCCCTGTTCTACCTCTGCATGGCCATTTCCGCCTGGCCAGAATACTGTCTGCATGGCCATTTAACGCGCCCTCCTTGGCATCTGATCGACAGTCAGTTGCATGGCCATTTAACGCGTCCTCCTTGGCATCTGATCGATCGTCAGTACCGCTTAACGCTATAGCAGATAGAGTTCAGCAACAGTGGTACATGGGTTTCAAAGAGCAAGTCTTTTCAACTGGCCGAAGCTATTTCACTAAAAGCAAAAAAGGTCAACCAGAATTCACTCCATGGATGATCTCGTAGCAAGAGATTTAATTCGATCCAAGAAAGAACATCACAATTAGTATCCAGTTGGACAGAGGTCTACCGATCTAACAACAACAAAATTTAACAGAGCATATAGCTAACCATATATAGTACCAGGTGATACGAAGGAGAACTAGGTATTGAGATACCGATGATCGAATCTCGGGCGAGTAACATACCAATGACAAAGGGAACAACGTATGTTGTTATGCGGTCTGACCGATAAAGATCTTCGTAGAATATGTAGGAGCCAATATGAGCATCCAGGTTCCGCTATTGGTTATTGACCGTAGACGTGTCTCGGTCATGTCTACATTGTTCTCGAACCCGTAGGGTCTGCACGCTTAATGTTACGATGACAGTTTCATTATGAGTTTATATATTTTGATGTACCGAAGTTTGTTCAGAGTCCCGGATGTGATCACGGACATGACGAGGAGTCTCGAAATGGTCGAGACATGAAGATTGATATATTGGAAGCCTGTGTTTGGACATCGGAAGTGTTCCGGGTGAAATCGGCATTTTACCGGAGTACCGGGAGGTTACCGGAACCCCCCGGTAACCTAATGGGCCTTAATGGGCCTAGTGGAGGAAGAGGAGAGGAGACCTAGGGGCTGTCGCGCCCCCCCCCCCAAGTCCGAATTGGACAAGGAGTGGGGGCAGCGTTCCCCCTTTCCTTTCCCCCTCTCCTCCTCCCCCCAAGTCCTAATCCAACTAGGGAAAGGGAGGAGTCCTTCTCCCGGTAGGAGTAGGACTCCTCCGGCGCGCCTCCTCCTAGGGCCGGCCGCACCCCCCTTGCTCCTTTATATACGGGGGCAGGGGGCACCCCATAGACACAACAATTGATCATTGATCTCTTAGCCGTGTGCGGTGCCCCCCTCCATCATAATCCTCGATAATATTGTAGGGGTGCTTAGGCGAAGCCCTGCGACGGTAGAACATCAAGATCGTCACCACACCGTCGTGCTGACGGAACTCATCCACGACACTTTGCTAGATCGGAGTCCGGGGATCATCATCGAGCTGAAGGTGTGCTAAAACTCGGAGGTGCCGTAGTTTCGGTGCTTGATCGGTCGGGCCGTGAAGACGTACGACTACATCAACCGCGTTGTCATAACACTTCCGCTTTCGGTCTACGAGGGTACGTGGACAACACTCTCCCCTCTCGTTGCTATGCATCACCATGATCTTGCGTGTGCATAGGATTTTTTTTGAAATTACTACGTTCCCCAACACCTCTCTCAATTCATCCCGGTAGCTCAAAAATATATCGAGATCTACGCCAGAGATTTTGGTGGACTAGGATGAAGAGAGACATTGCTCGATATGTAGCCGAATGTGATGTTTGTCGTCGCATTAAGGACGAACATCAAAGACCTGCTAGTACACGTCAACCTTTGCCTATTCCCGAGTGGAAATGGGACAAAGTCAGTATGGACTTCATCACTGGCTTTTCGAAAACACAGAAAGGAAATGATGCCATCTACCTATCTCGTTTCCCGTTGTCCTCCTGATGGATCCTGTTGTCTTTTGGTGTCTTGTTGTCGTCCTGATGGATCCCGTCGCTCGGCCGCGTCTGAACATAAATACCGGCAAAATAATACAAGTGTTAGAGATCTGCATACAAGCGCACCCTGTCGTCAGGATTTTCATCTTTATCTGGAGGATTTTCATATTTATCTGGAGGATAGGCCACAACACCAAAGAGGCTACCCAGCAATGGGTTGATGGAGACGTGCGCCTGCCAGCACCTAGCGACAATAACCATTGTTTTTAAGGCGGTAAGGCGAGGCAAGGCACTGGGGTGGGGTGGGGGGCTCGCCGAGCTCATCGCCCCCACTCCATGCAATCAAAGCTCCTCTGTTATTTTGAATAAGCAAACTTTGATTCCAAAAAGGAAAAAAATGTAATTTGTGAACAAAAATTTGAATATTGGATCATTTTTGAAGAAAAAAACGTAGGGACCTCTCCTCTCTTGCAATCACCAAAATGCAAAAATTGTTCACTGACTTAAAAAATGTTCATTAAATTCAAATTTTGTTCATCACTTTCAAAAATTGTTCATCGAATTCAACTTTTTTGTTTCTTGGATTTTAAAGATGTTCATCAAATTCAAAAAATTGTGCACCAAGTTTAAAAAACCATTAAATTCAAATTTTGTTCATCATTTTCAAAACATATTCATTTAACTCAACTTTTTTGTTCATCGTATTTAAGAATGTTCACCAAAATGCAATAATTGTTCACCGACCTAAATAAATTTCAAATTTTGTTCATCATTTTCAAAAATACACTGATTTCAAAATTTGTTCATTGCAGTTCGCAATATTTTTGAATTTTAGATGCAATCCCGAATTATTTTAATAAAGAATTAAACAAAAAGGGAGAATAAAAAAGGAAAATTTAATAAACAAAAATGAAAAAAGGGGCGCCCGCCCAGGGCGTGGGCCGGACCAACTGGGCCCGCTGGGGGCGGGGGGTGCGCGCTACCGCGTCTGGGGGGCGCCCCACGCGCCATATAGGTGCTCCCCCAAGGGACGACTACTCCACGCGTCGGGCTAGCAACCCCCTCACTCCCAGGGACAGGCCCCGCCACAGGAAGGACGAGGCCCAAATGGATGGGTTAAGGCCTTCCCTCTTTTTTATTATGAGAACTTCTATAAAACATAAGTCACAGAGTAAGAAAATAAAAAGGCTAGTAGATTTGGGGAAGAATAAGGAATAAGTATATGCAATGGACTCCTAGAATTATTTATAATTTAATAAAATTGATCTGGTAAATTATACGAATAGAAAAATAATTCAAGTTTCAAACTTCAGCCAGTTTTTAACCCAACCAAATCAACTTCAAATGATCTGAAATTAGACGACGAGGTTGAAGACAAGGTTTAGGATTTATAAGAGCAGAATGAACTTTTTTTATGGGCCGGATAGATGTCAGATGAAAAATAATTGGAATAAAGAAGAAAGGAGAAGTTTGGATGGGATAGAACTTGGTGAACTTGATGAATGGACTTTCAAAAATTCCAAAAAGTGTTCGCATTTTCAGAAATTTTTCAAAATGTGTGAAAACAATCCCATTCTCAAAATTCATGGAGACCTATCGCATGGGAAAGCCAGTGCGAGACTTCGCCCCATAAACAAAGTAAACTTCTTTTAGGTTTTAAATTTGAACATAAACAATTTTCAAACTTGAAAATATTTTAAAAATTCTAAGCATGTGACCATGGTTTAAAAACCCGGACCGATGATTGAACTGGTGAAGCTATTGGTTCAGGTTTTTATCGGTCTTTTAAGATGTAAAATGATATTTTTTTATCATAAATATGACAATATGTATGCAAATAAATTCAAAGTTTCAAACTCAGCAAATATAAAAATAAACTAGCAAGCCACCAATTCAGCATCACGCACAAACAAATCAAAAAAATCCATTCCCAGAGAGTTATTCTACGACTATCGTTTATCATTTATCCTCCTCATGAGATAGATCCATAGTCTTGGTTTTCTACAACTTACCTATAAACTTGAAGTTGATAATTTCTAGTCAAGGCAAAGAATAGAAACAGGAACAATCAAACATCAATAATTTACAGAACACTGATGAAATTACCTTCTCAATTTATATAAAAAAACAGGTACGGTCAAGCATAGAAATACAAACAATAAAGTGTAACTGAACAAACCTTTGCAATGAGCGCACCAAAAATTTGCCAATATATCAGCAAAAACTTAACTGCAAAGCATGCACAACCGACAAAAATAACTAAACTGGCTGGAATTAAAGTTCCATCGATTCAACCACTTTGAAATCATCCATCCAGGCATCCACACAGAAAGTTGGCAATACAGAGTACATTATGAAATCATCCATCCAGGCATCCACACAGAAAGTTGGCAATACAGAGTACATTTGAAATACAGAGTACATCCAAGCAATAGAGAAAGTTATCTTGCAAGTACTTAAGTCCCTGAACACAACTCAACCTTCATTTGAAATCCAATTGCTTCATCATATTTTCCAGAGAGCCGCCTAGTTCTTTTTGCCGCTTTCTGCATGCATCCACCTCCAATGTCAATTCTTCCACTCTGTCTTGATAGTACTGCAACAGATTTGTGATATGTTCAGGTAAAACTGGATCAGCCCAGCCAAGGAAGTTGCCGCATTTATCAGACTAATGCAAAAAAAATATAGCACATTAGACCAAATTTAAAAAAGGACCAGAATCTACAAAGATCAAAGAGAGAAACTTACTCCAGGACGCATGCAACGAAAGTACCTCCTCCCCGGGCACTCATCCCATGAAATGAATAGCCCCGCCGTCTCGTTGGGCTTGCAATTGCATGGAACGGTTGGCGTGTAGTCCAGTGGTTGCTCCTGGTACCTTCCATGCGAGGGACTAGCCGGTAGGTCATCGGCAGAGTGCTCCTCGACGGGCACGGCCGGAAGGGCGACGACAAACTGCCCTCCAGCGACGACTGCCACTAGAAGGATCCCCCCCCCCCCCCCCCCCCCCGCCTGATATACCCCACAGGCGGTGACAGCTGCGTCGGCGACCAGCTCCCCTGCACCGGCGATGGCTTGAAGGCCTTCCCCGGCGAGCACCTCTCCCCTGGCGGTGACGGCGGCATCAGTGACACACTCTCCCGCACCAACGACTCTAGATCCAGGTGAATGTTTTTTTTCTTGAGAAAACACAAAAGACTTGCGTAATAGCAAATTACTTTACCTGGTGGCCGACTTGCCGGGGGGGTGGCTGACCAGGTCACTTCATAGCCCTTTTTCTCGAGATAAGTTTGATACTCATCCTCCCAGAACAATAATTTCTTGGGGTATCGCGAGTGGTTCTGCCACATCATGCCAACAGATCAGCTCATGCCAACAGAATTTGGAAGATTGTAAAAATGAAGTTACTACCTTGTCATGATTTGGGCATTTGAAGAACCATCTACCTAGATTTATGGGGGTATGGCTCTGCAGCCTCACCACAGAAAGGTGGCATTGCAGACAGACCATGGGGAAGGGATTTTCGCTGTCTTCATCACTGCTGACTTCAGGGACAGCAAATGATGAGGTCCCTCCATGAAAGTGAAACATGGTAGTTGCATAAAATCAGCCAGTAAAACTAGGAGCATCTAAATGTAAATCTAGCAGAAGATTTACAGTTCAAAGCACAAAGCAGGCCCTACTTGCAATGAAAAAAAGATGAAAAACTATCTAATTACCCAAGCAAAATAAAGAATGAATAGAATTAGAGTTCAAGCTAAATCTAATTTACAGAGATAATCCACTATATTTATAAAGCCTTTTCAGATGTAAGAAAAGGCACTGATACATGTTGCTTGATTTTACATTCGTGGTAGCTTGATTTTACAATTAACCTAGCTTGCTTTTACACTCGATAACACATGTAAACCTAACATAAGCTCACTGTAAAAACCAATAAGTAGGTGATCTACATGAAACCTATTCTTACATGGGAAGAAAGAGCTAGAAACCAAAAGTAAAACTAGGAGCATCTAACTGTAAATCTAGCAGATAGATTTACAGATCAAAACCGGCCCTACTTACATGGGAAAGGAGTAACTGTTACAAGCAGCCTCTGGATGAAAAACTAACTAATTAGACAAGTAAATCTAGAAGCAAATCTCAAAAGTATCCCTTCAGCCGTTTACCCAGCCCCAAATCTACCCCAGTTCCTCTACCGTTGGCTGTCTGTTATTCTTCTTTGAGGTACAGATTCTTCCCAATTCCTCTCTCTTTCTCACATCTAAATTTCAGATCTGGCATTTGTTTTGTTTTGGATTGTTAATTTCTCTAAATAGGACAGAATCTAATAGTCGATTTTGTTCAATTTGTACAGAATAATCATGGCCAAACAGAAAAGAAAGTCTGTAACAATGCATTCCTTTTTTGAGAAGAAAGCAAGAGTTGATGCTTCTGTACAAAATAATTTGGGGGCCAACCCTCACTTGGTGGATGAACAAGAACCAGTAGTAGTAGTAGAAGAAATTGCAACGTCAACACCGCCTCAGGTTCAGAGAGAGGGAGGGAATGATGATGCTTCTGTTCTGATAGTAGAAAGGGATCCAGGTTTGCGACGCCAAATTTGGGATTATCCTACTAATGCTCAAGAACAAGCTCGTAATGCATATATGTAGCATGGAGCATATCAGATTGAAATGGATGAGTACCCTCTTGATGATTCAGTAGTCCATCAACGCAAGTTTCAGTATCATTGGTTTAAATCCTTCCCTTGGTTAGAATATTCACCATGGAAAGATGCAGTCTATTGTTTTCCTACAAGGATTTAGAAAATGGAAGCGACTTAATGATCGAAACAAATGTGCATTCTTGACTCACATGGGAAAGGATAGTAAATCTGCTCATAGTTTTGCTGTCAAATGTTATGATAATTTGAAGAATAAGCAATGCCATATGGAACAATTAGTGGTGAAGCAAACAGAAGAGGACATCAAGAGGAATAGGCTTCATCTTAGAGTAACAATCGATGCACTACGGTGGTTAGCATTCCAAGCTTGCCCCTTCCGTGGACATGATGAAAGTCTTGATTCAAGGAACCAAGGTAATTTCCTTGAAATGGTCAAATTGGTAGCTTTTGATGATGAGGAAATTGGTGCGGTTGTATTGGGTAATGCGCCAGGGAATGCTAAGTATACCTCACCTACAATTCAAAAAGAACTTCTGCATATGATTGCTTTTAATGTGCAAAAAGAAATTCGTAAAGAAATTGGGGATGCTAAGTTCTGCTTGCTTGTAGATGAGTCAAGAGATGAATCCAAAAGAGAGCAAATGGCAGTGGTTATTCGTTTTGTGGACAAACCTGTTTCACTCATGAACGTTTTCTTGATATTGTTCATGTCATTGAGACATCTTCAACTACTCTAAAAGAGAAGTTATCTTCTGTTTTGTCTCGACATGGATTAGTTGTGAACAATATTCGTGGACAGGGATATGACGGTGCTAGTAACATGCATGGAGAGTGGAATGGTCTACAAGCCAAGTTCATGGAAGAGTGTGCTTACGCATATTACATTCTCTGTTTTGCTCATCAATTGCATCTTGCTATTGTTGCCGCATCTAAAGAAGTAGCCGATGTTCACAACTTTTTTGATCATCTTGCTCTTGTTGTCAACACGGTTGTGTCTTCGAGTAAGAGAAATGATGAGTTGCATGCTAATCAAGTGGCTGAAATGGAGCATCTCATTGAGCTTAGTGAGCTTGAAACCGGAAGTGGGGCTAATCAAGTTGGAACTTTACAACGGCCTTGTGACACTAGGTGGAGTTCTCACTATGCTTCTATCTACAGCCTTTTGAAACTACACAAACCTACATTCTTGGTACTTAAAAGCATTGCTACTTCCAAAGGTTCAGGTACATCACCTTCAGCACGAGCAAAGGCTTCTGGTGCTGTTAAGTTGATGATGTGTTTTGACTTCATATTTGTTCTTCATGTCATGGAAGAACTTATGGGAATCACAGACTTGCTATGCAAAAAGTTGCAACAAAAATCTCAAGATATTGTGAATGCCATGGATGATGTTAAAACTACAAAATTGTTGATTCAGGAACTAAGAAATAATGGTTGGAACAAGCTTAAAGCTGATGTGCTTTCATTTTGTGGGAAACATGGAGTTCCAACACCACATTTTGATGAACTCTATGTGGATTTCATTAACTCACGTGTGGATGATGAAACTACAGTTGAGCATCATTATCGGTGTGACGTTTTCATGGTTGCTGTTGATCAGCAAGCATAAGAGTTGAATTGCAGATTCAACCAACAAGCAACGGAGCTTCTAATTCTGTGCACCTCCTTGGACCCTAGTGATTCATTAGGTTCGCCCGTCACAGTGGGCTCCCTATGATGGTGCGAGGCACAACGGCCAGATCGGGAGGAGGAGGAGGCAGAACGTATCGGGCGGCGGGCGAGGGGAGGAGGAGGCAGTGCCGGCGGCTCGTCCCTGTGGCGGCGCAGGAGGGAGGACGGGGAATGGATAGAGAGGACGGGGGAGAGAGAAGCAGGGTGGGGGACTGGATAGAGAGAGGAGGGAGGACGTGCAGGGTGGGCCGTGTCCCAGACCGTGCAGGGTGGGGCGTGGGCTTGAACATACCTGGCCAAACGGGCCGGTCTTAGCATGCCGGCCTGATAACCCGCGTGCTTGGCCCGTGTGGGCCTAACCCGGCACGTTTATAATCGGGCCGTGCCGACACGTGGCCCGCCTAGGGCCGCGCCTGGGCCGCGAGGCTGGGCACGAGTGTCGGCCCGGCCCGGCACGTTTATTTTTTTATTTTTATTTTCCTATATTATATAGAAGTAATACATAAGAGAAGGGACAGGGAGATGTGCGTTCGCTCAAAATAAAAAGGGATACATGCAGGGGCGGATCTGGGCCCCCGGGGCCCAGGCCCAGGGCGTGGTTTTTTTTAGTTATTACTGACCCATGTTTTTGCATCAGGCCCGGGGCTTAGCTCAACACACAGCCACTGGCCTAGCCCAACAAAGTCACACAGGAGGCCAGGAGACCCACCAGCTCGCCAGACCCCACCAGCTCGCTCGACTGACCTAGCCACGCACGCAGACGCAGGTTAGGCAGCCGCCGCCGCCCGCGCCCACGCCCGTGACGCCGCTCCGGCGCTTGCGCTCCCGGGCCGCTCGCTCCCTCCGCCGCTCGCTCGACGCACACCCATCGCACGAAGACGTAGTCCCCTACCCGGGGATCCTTCTCGTTCATCATGGTTGTGACCCAGTTGTTCGGGCGGAAGAAACGGTCAATGGTGTTGGTGGGGTCATTGGTGGCCGGCAACGGAAGCATTGGAGGGAGGCGCGGGTGAGAGCCGGATTAGGGGAGAATCCCTCTCGCTCTCGCACCATCGTCCTTTTCGGAGCTGGTGGCTGCGCTGCGCTCCGCTGGGCTGGGCAAACTTTGACCCAAAATACGATAGAGGCTAATAATCGCAGCAAATCCTCGACCCCTCGACCCCTCGCCGACCCTCGACCCCTCGACACCTCGACCCTTAGACCCTCGACTCCTTTTCCCCTTGATCCTCGACCCCTCGACCACTCGACGACCCTGGACCATCGGCGACCCTCTTTTTCTGCCGCTTTTTCACAGATGTTACTTTCTACATGGAACATGTTGCTTTTGTGGACCACAATGAAAAGTAACATACGGCCTGTAGAAAGTAACACACGTACAAAAGCAACATATCGCACTAAGAAAGTAACAGAAGTTATTTGCTCGAAGCAGGATGTTGCTTTTCTGGAATACACTGACAAGAGCATCTTCTGGCACCATGCACACTAGTGTCGCCGGTGCATCGAGTTCAGCCCCTATTCGGAGAATTAATTTTTTTTCAGCACCTACCGATTGACGGTAGCATCTCATCCTTCCACCGTGCACTCCTACTCTCTGACCGGGACGTTGATGCCTCGTCCCCACGAGGCCACAACACCAAAGACGCTACCCAGCAAGCAAAGGTTGAAGATTGTCCGAGAGTTGATCTACAAGAGAGGTTATGGAAAGCTAAACAAGCAAATGATTCCTCTGGCCAACAACAAAGTCATCAAGCAGGGCCTGGGTGCGGGCGAAGATGATGTTGCGATTCTTGCCTGCCTGCTTCTTCTCGGTGACAGCCTTCTCCTTCTCGAAGTCAATAGCCGCATGCTTCTTGAAGTAGGTTATTCTGGGTTGAGAATGCGGGCAGAGAGGTTATGGAAAGCTAAAAAAGCAAAGGATTCCTCTGGCCCGGTGCTAGTAGGCGCTTGTGGTCAAGGCCGAACTGGAGATAATATGCACACAGGGGCCGATGCCTCGTCCCCACGAGGCCACAATACCAAAGACGCTACCCCGCAATGGGTTCCTGGAGACGTGCGCCTGCCAGCACCTAGCGATTGACGGTAGCATCTCATCCTTCCACCATGCACTCCTACTCTCCGACCGGGACGTTGATGCCTCGTCCCCACGAGGCCACGACACCAAAGTGTGACACTCAAAAAAAAAATTGGTGGTTTGTTTTTTTCAGAAGAGCCTTGCTTGGTTTGAAAGGAGGTCATTTAAACCCTTCCTAAAAACCATTTTCTAAGTTGCCCTCTCAAAAATCCTTTTTCTTGGATTTAGTTTCTTTTAAAAAAGAAATCCCTTTTAGTTTTGGGCTTTTATTTGGTTTTGATCCCTTCAAAAATTTTACCATGCTTCCTATGGTGAAATTTTCCCAAAACCTCTCCTCCCACTATAGTTCAACCCAAACATTCTGTCCAAACTAATAAAATCCATTTTTGGATTTTATTCCAACTATTTCTCCTCCCAAAATAAATCTGTCTATCCTTTTGAGCCTAGGTGGATTGCAAAGCAAGTGCCCTAATGCTTTTGATTTTTGACCTCAACTCAACACCCCTGGATAGTCCTTTGTACCCACAACCTAGAACCATCTTGATCCACTCTTCTCCTGTTCAAATATTTCAAATTTCACTCACTGCAAGTTTGGACCAGATTTGCCAAATTTGGTGAAATTCATATCTACACCTCTCCAAAAATTCCACAAATATTCAGGCAGCCTCTAGATGAAATGAGAGGCCCCTCCACCAAAAACCAGCTCAAGGAGAAATCCCTACATGCCTGGATCATTCTGTCGAACACCTTGCATGCACTGTTCTATTCATATTCAGTTAAATTCAGAAGTTCAGTGTCGATCTTCGTCAGTAACTTCAGTCACGAGCTCACAGTGCGCTTAGCACGTAGCTCACGGCCAGGCTTGCTTGTCCGGAGCCTCTCACACGTGCTTGGCGCCTTCCTGGCGTCGGTGGCGCCCTGGCCCACCTGCGCCGGCGTGTCTTGCGGCGGCCGTAGCGCCGTAGCGGCCGACAGGAAGCAGAACGGCGGCACAACGCCGTTCGGCGCCGCCCAAGCATCCTGGTGGCTCCGCGTGGCCACCTCCTTGCCAGCGCACGCATGCAGCACCGTCGCCGTGGCGCGGCACGCACAGAGCGCGCTCTTTGCCGCCGACGGGCCCGCGCCACCCCGTTCCGTCGAACTCCCCCTAAGCGACCAAACTACAGCGCGGTCAGCATCTAAACGGAACCAGGGGACATCCACGACGAAGCTCAACCTCCGAACCCCCCCGTGCAACCACTGCGCCACCGTAATCACCTCGCCGGAGAACCCCGTTCTCGGCAACCGCCTCGGGGCGGCTATATATAGCACCCCGAGCTTGCGCTCGCCTCCGCACGACTCCACCACCACACCAGACCCTGCCCGGCCACTGAACGAGCCTCGAGGGGCCTTTCCTCCTCGACTCCGGCCATCTCCGTCTGCCTCGGGCTCCGGCTTCGTTCTCTCCGGTGAGAACCCCTCCGCAGCCCTACTTTCGACCGTAGCCTCGTACCACCTCTAGTAAGATAACCCCCAGCTCAATTTTGGCCTCGCAGCTCTCTCCGGCGAGATCCACGACCACCCGAACCGCCGTCCGCCGGAGCAAGCATCACCACCGACGTGGTACTCGCCGGCGACCACCACCACCTCCCACAGACGCGGAATGGCACCCTGAACACAGAGGTACGCCCCGATCACCTTACCTCGCCGTGGATCGCCGTCGGCGACCACCGCGCCTCTCGGCGCCGTCGCGCTCTGTTTTCCCTCGTTTGAAAGTTTAAACCTGACGGGTGGAACCCGCCTGTCAGTCTCTCAGCCATTTTTTTAAAACGAAACGTTATCTGTACTTTTCCGCAGAACCCCCTGGAAGTTTTCTGTTTCATTACAGATGGGTCCTTGGACCAAAACTCTTATAACTTTTCATCATAAAAGTATTTTTGATTAATTCTTTTTCTGTTCTCTTTAGATTTTTGTCTATTTTTTTATAATATTTATTTGAAAAATATTTGGAACACTTTTCTGTACACTCATGGTATTTATGTTGCATACGTATTTTTCTTATACCGTAGATACCGGAGGAGGTGACGGACCTGCAAACTTCGCACAGTTAGACTCTGACTACTCCGAACCAGGCAAGCATGTTTGAACTCTTGATATGATGAGTGTTGTTGCATGTTTGCATTTTTGTATAGTCATGGCATGTTTATGAACTTCACTTTGCATGATATATCTCATGCACATAATCGGAAAGTAGGTTTCGGAAAGCATTATGTTGTTGGATACATATTTGCAAAGCCATGTGTTGGTATGAGGATGGGTAAGATGGCAGTGTTGTGACATGCCAGTCTTATGCCAGATTATTTGACTTCCGTGTCGTCATGACACAATTCACATTCCCATTCATTCCATCCTATACTGTCACATGTTTTCCGAAAGGAATATGGCATAGTAAGTTGCAAATCGTTTTACTGGTACACACCAAGTGGAGAGGCCGGGATGAGGGTTCCATGGCCCTGGATTAAAGCCCGTCATCCGGTCATGGGGCATGGGTGTTTCCGGTTGGGACCGAGAGGGGGGCACCCCTTAGAGCGCGCGTATAGAAATTTGATCCCATGCTATTCGAGGTTGTGGCCTCCCCGTCTCAAAGTTTTTCTTGGACGTTGTCCACGGTGATTCCTGGCAACGTGAGGTGAAATGGGTGTGTACTAGTTAAATGTGTTTCTATTGAAATACCGTAAATGGAACTAGTCCTTCGTGACTACGGAAATCCGTTGGCTGTGTTCAGTTCTTCCAAACTCTGCAGAGTCTCAATCTTTCAGTTATCTTGTACTTTGTTCAAGTACTATAATTATCTTATCTTGTCAGGTATCAGCCTCAGTGACAAAAACTCCGGTGGGATTTATGTGTAATAAATCCGGATAAAAGATTATTCTTGTGGATGGACTAATCTAGTTATTTACATTTATTACAAAGCCCTGTCTGTGATGTCGCTCAGACGTCCGACGGTGGCATACCTATTATTTGCTTTTGTTAAAGCCCTGTCTGTGATATCGCTCAGACGTTCGACTGTGGTATTTCTTTTAAAGCCCTTTATGTGATGTCGCCCAGACGTCCGACTTGGCATTCTCTTAAGCCCTATCTGTGATGTCGCTCAGACGTCCGACTGTGGTATTTCTTTTAAAGCCCTGTCTGTGATGTCGCTCAGACGTCCGACTGTGGTATTTCTTTTAAAGCCCTTCTTGTGATGTCGCTCAGACGTCCGACTGTGGCATTTCTTTTAAAGCTCTTTATGTGATGTCGCTCAGACGTCCGACTGTGGCATTTCTTTTAAAACCCTTTATGTGGTGTCGCTAAGACGCCCGACTGCGGCATGCATTTTTATTTATCTACCTTTCGAGGCGTCGCTCCAGACACCCGATCGGTTTTTAGTGATTAAATTTTGATACATCAAGTTCTGCAATATTACCTTGTTGTTGTTTGAGTATCATACTTTGTTCATGACGCATTCATGCATTCATTGATTATATCTTTTGTCCGAACTGTCTTGCGAGTACTTTCAAGTACTCACCTGGCTTGTTGAATTGGCCAGATGCTGATGAAGGTGATCTCATGGATGAAGAGTTTGATAGCGAGTCCGACGCCTAGAGGAGTCCCAGTCAGTCCCGTGCGATCCTGTCTTGGTCATTGTATTATCCTCTTCCGCAACCCCGAATAAATTCATCGAGCCTCACCTCGACGCTCGATGTACTGCCAGTAGAAGTCAAGTTATCCACCACCACTTTTCCCTCGAGCTAGTAGCATGCCACCACACCCTTGTATCAAAACCGCCCATATGTAATATATTGGCGAGTCTGTAATAAATTGTTGAGCAGCCTCAGCTCAACCCTGTAATATATTTGATGCTACTGGTTCTCTGTTTATAAAGCTTTTGTCTACCAGAAAGGATGACTTTTCCTATACTGGGATTTAAAGATTGGTTTTCTCAATAAACATTTTTATTGAAAAACCGGTCGTGACAGACTTGGTATCCAGAGCCAGGCTGACTGTAGGAAGCCACTAGGTGCGATCGCTAATTGGTTATTAGCATGATAGAGTTATTCATGTTTTTACAAGTGTAGTCATTTTCTGACAGTCAGCATAAAATTTATGATCTGACCACTCAGAATTTTTGCCTACTTTTGTAGATGGCCGGCAACGACTGTGAGTCTCAGATGTTCGCCAACGTGCCCGAAGGGTTCGTCAAACTCCTCTCCTTCATCGTTCAGGTCATGATGGGGCCATCCGTGCGCCCAGTGTTCACGCTTTATCCACACAAGATCAACGACAGTCTGACTATGCACCAGGCCGCGGTGCAATTCAAGGGAGGCCATGCTGAAATGCGCCGCCTCCGATTCGTGGGGAGAGCCATGCCTACAGAAAGGCATGCTATGCTGATGGCTGCCCGCGAGACGATAGCCCGTCTTCGGGATGTTCTTCCTGCAATGAAGACCCGTCGCTACTGCTACCTTCCATGCCATGTGCCTGACACGTGTCACTACTATTTCTCTTGCCCTAGAGGAGAGCGAGACGAAGCCTTTGAGATGCTTATCGAGTACCTCCGAGCCCTGGAGGCAGCATTCGACAGCATGGTGGATGACCTCGTGGGTGCACGCATGGACTCAGTTCATGGCTGTGCTGCTAACAGGAGGGAACTCCTGCACACCGCTCCACCACTGACTTTTGTGTCATCCACAACCTCTCACTCACCTACCATACTCGCCTCTGCTCATCGTCTGCCTACCACAGAGGAATTTAACCAGGCTATTGCACCCACTCCCGTCCGCTCTGCACCACTTGTTGCACCCACTCCCATACGTGCTACCCCACCTATTCCACCCACTCGTATTCATGTTATTCCGCCTACGGCACCTGCTCCATCAGCTCAGCACAACGTTTCTCGTCTGGAACCTATTAGCGAGGAGGAGGTTGATTCCCCAGCGTCTCTGCGTCTCACCCTCGGCAGGCCAAGGGAGATCCTCACCATCTCCGACTAAGTACGCATAGACACCATGTGATGTATTAACTTGTGTAATATGTTTTTATGTACATAGGTTATGAGAAGTAGCCTGTTTGCGCACCATGTAGGATCTGGAGGAGTGCACTAGTTTAAATAACATGTCAGGATTATGTACGCATATCCTGAGTGATGTAATGTATAATTATGCCCGCGTGTAAGATATGCACTAGTCCTTCTCCGCGCGCGATCGTGTGTTTCCAAAAAAAATACCATGGAGTTTAAAAAAATGTCCTTTGGGTGTGATTTTATTGACTTTTGCGACTCTCTTTCTTATCTTACGAGTTCACAAAAAATTATCCCCAGAGTGAAGGATGTCTCGTCCTTGGACGCGCTCCATGCTAACTCAGCCAGAAGAAAATTATGGCACATCGCAGAACCAGAATTTCACTCAGGGTCAGACAAGTCAACAGGACAGTGAAACAGCTTTTACACAAGTTTGTCGTTTGTATGAACAGAGTCAACAGCAACACCAGGAAATGATGAACCAATTCATCAATATGGGAAGTAACCGTGGTCAGTATCAACCACAATCCAAATTATCTGAGTTACAGAAGACGCGTCCTCCAACATTTTCTCATACTGACAAGCCTTTTGAGGCCGAGGACTGGCTTCGAGACATGGAGAGAAAATTAATTATCGCACAGTGTTCAGACCGTGAAAAAGTACTGTATGCACCACATTATCTCACAGATGCAGCTGCATCGTGGTGGGAAAACTTCCTGCACATGCACCCCAACGAAAATGAAATCACCTGGGAAAATTTCAAAGAAGGTTTTCGTGGGGCACATATTCCTAAGAGCGTCATGAAAATCAAGAAGAAGGAATTTGATGAACTCAAGCAAAGAGCCATGACAGTGTCAGAATACAACAGCAAATTCACACTGCTGTCTCGCTACGCCAATGAAGAACGCATGACCGAGAGCAAGAAGATGGAAAAGTTCTTAGAAGGCCTGGCACCCGCCCTTAAGTGCCAGCTAGTTGTGCACACCTTTCCAGATTTTAAAACACTGGTGGATAAGGCCATTACCCTGGAAAATGAGCGACGTAGCCTGGAAGATATCCGCAAACGGAAAAGGGACCAGACTATTTTTGCTCGCAATCACAGAAGCAAGAAGGAATTTCAGAAGGGGGATTCACACAAAACCCCGGCGAATAATTCACGTCCAACCAAGAATTTCCATGCAAGAGACAAAGAGTTCACCTATCGCCCATGCGTTACCTGTTATGCTTGTGGAGAAGAAGGGCACTATGCCAAGCAGTGTCCCAAGCCAAGGAACTCAAACCCGAAGCTCAATAATGGTGGAAATAATTCAGCACCAAAGCGAAGCAATTTCAACCCCAACAACAACCACCGGAAAGGTCACTTAAACCACGTGACCCGAGAGGAAGCACAGAACGCCCCAGATATCGTACTTGGTACGTACCCCGTCAACACAATACCTGCCATGGTTTTGTTTGATTCTGGAGCTTCTCACTCATTCATTTCGAAAAGTTTTGCTTTGCAAAATAATTTTTCGATGCTTCCCTTGGAAAAATCAATGATCGTCAAGTCCCCTGGGATTAAGCAAGTGACCCAGAGTTACTGTCAAGGTGTGGTTACTGAATTTGAAGGATTGAAATTTTACGCCAACCTTATTGTACTGGAAAGCAAAGGACTGGATGTCATCCTAGGAATGGATTGGTTGACCACCAACAAAGGTTTAATTGATTGCTTCAACCGTACCGTGATTCTCACCCACCATCAAGGGAAGAAAATAAAAGTTTCAGCCAAAGAGAGACAAATACTTCGGCAACCTAGATTAAACAAGGTGGACGTTTCTTAGCTGAACAAGGTTCCAGTGGTATGTGAATTTCCAGATGTATTTCCAGAAGAACTACCAGGCATGCCACCAGACCGAGAGATAGAATTCAGCATTGAGCTAGCACCCGGAACCACTCCTATTCACAAGAAACCTTACAGAATGGCACCATCCGAATTGGTAGAGTTGAAGAAGCAAATAAACGAATTATTGGAGAAAGGATACATACGAGCCAGCTCCTCACCTTGGGGTTCTCCAATTTTATTTGCCAAGAAGAAGGATGGAACAATGAGGTTGTGTATTGATTATCGAGCTCTCAACATGGTCACAATCAAGAACAAATACCCAATGCACCGAATAAATGATTTATTCGATCAGCTCGCACGGGCCAAAGTCTTCTCAAAAATTGATTTGAGATCAGGATACCACCAATTAAAAGTACGAACAGAAGATATTCCCAAGACCGCTTTCACCTCCAGATATGGGCTGTATGAGTTCACAGTAATGCCATTTGGACTAACCAACGCCCGCGCATATTTTGTTCACCTCATGAACAAAGTGTTTATGAAGTATATGGACAAGTTTGTTGTGGTATTCATCGATGATATCCTGATATATTCCAAAACACCAGAAGAGCACGCCGAACATCTCAGGATTTTACTCGGAGAACTCAGGAAACATCAACTGTACGCCAAATTCAGCAAATGTGAATTTTGGCTAAGGCAGGTCGGTTTTCTAGGCCACGTGCTAACCCAAGAAGGTATTGCAGTAGATCCGGAAAAGGTCAAGGCCGTACTTGGCTGGAAACCACCAGCTAACGTAACGGACGTACGGAGTTTCTTGGGAATGGCAGGCTATTATCGGAGATTTATTGAAGGATTCTCCACTATAGCAAAGCCCATGACACAATTGCTCAAGAAAGGCAAGAAATTTGAATGGACAGAAGCATGTGAGAAAAGCTTCCAAGAGCTAAAAAGAAAATTAACAACGGCACCAGTACTAATTGTGCCAGATATACACAAGAACTTTGAGGTATGTTGTGACGCATCCCGAAAAAGCAAATGTTGTGGCAGATGCACTTAGTCGAAATCCCAGCATGGACGACGACAATATACCAAAGTTGAGGCCAGAATTTCAACAAGAATTTGCCCGAATCAATCTAATAATGGTTACCGAAGGCAGTGTGTCGAATATAGAAATACAGCCTACCCTAATGGAAAGTATCAAGGAAGACCAGCACGGACACCCCAACATTGAGGGCATAAAAAGAAAAGTGAGTTTGGGGAGAGCCTCATAATTCAACCTAGATGAGCAAGGAATATTGTGGTACGGAGGAAGGCTATGCGTACCAAATGTCAAGGACCTCAAACAGTAGAT
Organism: Triticum aestivum; assembly: GCF_018294505.1. Lineage (NCBI taxonomy): Eukaryota > Viridiplantae > Streptophyta > Magnoliopsida > Poales > Poaceae > Triticum > Triticum aestivum. The sequence continues at coordinate 849,919,993 of NC_057801.1, read as the reverse complement.
ATTAACTGAAAGTCACACAACTCTGTATTCAATCCATCCTGGAGGGACAAAAATGTACAAAGACCTTCAGGAAATTTTTTGGTGGCACGGTATGAAGAGAGATATAGCCACGTTCATTGCATGCTGTGACTCTTGTCAACGTATCAAGGCCGAGCACCAGAGACCAGCCGGACTGTTACAGCCAAATAAGATACCCGAGTGGAAGTGGGACGAGATTGGAATGGACTTTATCGTTGGACTGCCACGATCACAACATGGAAACGATGCCATATGGGTCATAACCGGCAGATTAACCAAGGTGGCACATTTTATTCCAGTAAAAACAACTTACACCACTCAGAGACTAGCCAGACTTTATCTTGCCCGTATCGTGTGCCTACATGGAGTCCCTAAGACTATTATCTCCGATAGAGGCACACAGTTCGTCTCTACATTCTGGGATCACCTACAGCAGGCACTGGGAACCCAACTAGCCTTCAGTACCGCATACCATCCCCAGACTGATGGGCAAACGGAACGTGTAAACCAAAACTTAGAAGACATGCTAAGAGCTTGTGTCCTCACCTACGGGAACAGTTGGGAAGAAAGTTTGCCATATGCAGAGTTCGCATACAACAACAGCTATCAAGCCAGCTTGAAAATGGCACCCTTTGAAGCTCTATATGGGAGAAGATGTTGTACCCCGCTAAATTGGTTAGAGACCGGAGACAGCCATATCTTTGGCCCAGATATGCTCAAGGAGGCCGAGGAGAAAGTTAAGACAATTAGAGAACGGCTTAGAACAGCTCAAAGTCAACAAAAGAGTTATTACGACCGTAAGCATCGGGAAATCAGTTTTGAACCCGGAGAATTGGTATACCTGAGAGTTTCTCCTATGAAGGGTCTGCACCGGTTCAAGATTAAAGGGAAACTAGCACCAAGATTCATCGGACCATTTCATATAGTGGCCTGACGAGGCAAGGTAGCCTACCAACTAGACCTACCCGGAGACTTTTCCGGTATCCACAATGTGTTTCACATCTCGTAGTTGAGAAAATACATGAACAACCCAGAGAAGCAAGTTTCACATGAGTATATTGACATGCAACCGGACCTCACTTACCGGGAGCACCCAATAAAAATATTAGAAGAGTCTGAAAGGAGGACCCGACAGAAAACCATTAAGTTTTTCAAAATTCAATGGAGTAATCACACCGAGAATGAAGCAACTTGGGAGAGCGAGGATTTTCTTCGGACAGAGCACCCACACTTGTTTAAGGATCAGCTGAAATCTCGGGGTAGGTGCTGTGACACTCAAAAAAAAATTTGGTGGTTTGTTTTTTTCAAAATTTTTGGTGGTTTGTTATATCCAATTCGGCCTTGACCACACGCGCCTGCTTGCACCGGGCCAGAGGAATCCTTTGTGTTTTTAGCTTTCCATAACCTCTCTGCCCGCATACTCAACCCAGAATAACCTACTTCAAGAAGCCCGCGACTATTGACTTCGAGAAGAAGGAGAAGGCTGTCACCGAGAAGAAGCAGGCAGGCAAAAATCGCAATGTCATCTTCGCCCGCACCCAGGCCCTGCTCGATGACTTTGTTGTTGGCCAGAGGAATTGTTTGCTTGTTTAGCTTTCCATAACCTCTCTTGTAGATCAACTCTCAGACACTCTTCAACCTTTGCTTGCTGGGTAGCGTCTTTGGTGTTGTGGACTCATGGGGACGAGGCATCAACGTCCTGGTCGGAGAGGAGGAGTGCACGGTGGAAGGATGAGATGCTACCGTCAATCGCTATGTGCTGGCAGGCGCACGTCTCCATGAACCCATTGCTAGGCAGCGTCTTTGGTGTTGTGGCCTCGTGGGGACGAGGCATCAATGTCCCGGTCGGAGAGGAGGAGTGCACGGTGGAAGGATGAGATGCTACCATCAATCGCTAGGTGCTGGCAGGCGCACGTCTCCATGAACCCATTGTTGGGTAGCGTCTTTGGTATTGTGGCCTCGTGGGGAGGAGGCATCGGCCCCTGTGTGCATGTTATCTCCAATTCGGCCTTGACCACATGCGCATGCTAGAACCGGGCAAGAGGAATCCTTTGCTTTTTTAGATTTCCATAACCTCTCTGCCCGCATTCTCAACCCAGAATAACCTACTTCAAGAAGCCTGCGACTATTGACTTCGAGAAGAAGGAGAAGGTTGTCACCGAGAAGAAGCAGGCAGGCGAGAATCGCAATGTCATCTTCGCCCGCACCCAGGCCCTGCTCAATGACATTGGCCGTTGTGAACAGAACCCGCCGCCGCGTGCAGGCCGCAAACCACGTGTCATTGTCTCAGTTATGCCATTGACCGCAAAATAACAGCCTTTGCGCTTGTGGTTGAGGACGGACAACAGGAAGAAATGGCGGAAAACACCGCCAGAGATGGCGGCATGCCGTCGGAGTGTCAGAGGGCGAGGAAGCTCGCCATGATGCGCCACCCATTCGGTGCGAGCTAGGTAGGAGTGATGCCGAAGTGGGCGAGAACGTCAGAGAAGAAACCGTGCAGCGGGACGCGCATCCCGGCATCCAGCGCGTGGACGTAGAGGCAGACCACGCCCCGCAGCGAGGGCGAGCTCGTGCGTAGGTTGCCGGCGGGGCACGCGGTGTACTGCCCAGAGTGCCTTCAGCATGTATGATTCAGCTTCATTTTTTCAATTCTCGAAGAGGAGCAGGGAGAGGAGGAGGTGGAAGACATTGTGGGCTTGGGTACTAGTGCCGCGGCCAGACTCGTTCTCTCTCTCCCGTGTCCTTGGCATCACCTCGTCGGTCCTCGTGTTTTGGCTTTTTTTTCTACCTCAGGAAAAGGGGTTCTTCTGTTTGAGGAGGGGGAGAAGGAGGAGGTGGAAGACATTGTGGGCTTGGGTGCTAGTGTCGCGGCCCGCCCCGTGCTAGCAGGCGCGTGTGGTCAAGGCCGAATTGGAGATAACATGCACACAGGGGCCGATGCCTCGTCCCCACGAGGCCACAACACCAAAGACGCTACCCAGCAATGGGTTCATGGAGACGTGCGCCTGCCAGCACCTAGCGATTGATGGTAGCATCTCATCCTTCCACCGTGCACTCATCCTCTCCGACCAGGACGTTGATGCCTCGTCCCCATGAGGCCACAACACCAAAGACGCTACCCAGCAAGCAAAGGTTGAAGAGTGTCTGAGAGTTGATCTACAAGAGAGGTTATGGAAAGCTAAACAAGCAAACGATTCTTCTGGCCAACAACAAAGTCATCAAGCAGGGCCTGGGTGCGGGCGAAGATGACATTGCGATTTTCACCTGCCTGCTTCTTCTCGGTGACAGCCTTCTCCTTCTTCTCGAAGTCAATAGCCGCAGGCTTCTTGAAGTAGGTTATTCTGGGTTGAGAATGCGGGCAGAGAGGTTATGGAAAGCTAAAAACGCAAAGGATTCCTCTGGCACGGTGCTAGCAGGCGCGTGCGGTCAAGGCCGAATTGGAGGTAACATGCACACAGAGGGGTTCTTCTGTTTAATTTTATCCCTTTCAGAGGCAAGATTCTTCTCAAGGTCCATAACATTGTCTTGGAGATGGGTAACATGTGAGGTAGCATCATCAGAAGCCATTGCGGTTGCCTTTTCTTGCCATTTTGAAAGTGTGAACAGAACACGCCGCCACGTGCAGGCCGCAAACCACGTGTCATGGTCATGTTATCTCCAATTCGGCCTTGACCACAACGCGCTTGCTAGCACCGGGCCAGAGGAATCCTTTGCTTTTTTAGCTTTCAATAACCTCTCTGCCCGCATTCTCAACCCAGAATAACCTACTTCAAGAAGCCTGCGGCTATTGACTTCAAGAAGAAGGAGAAGGCTGTCACTGAGAAGAAGCAGGCATGCAAGAATCGCAATGTCATCTTCACCCGCACCCAGGCCCTGCTCGATGACTTTGTTGTTGGCCAGAGGAATCGTTTGCTTGTTTAGCTTCTTTGGTGTTGTGGCCTCGTGGGGACGAGCCATCAGTGTCCCGGTCGGAGAGGAGGAGTGCATGGTGAAAGTATGAGATGCTACTGTCAATCGCTAGCTACCGGCAGGCGCACGTCTCCATGAACCCATTGCTGGGTAGCGTCTGTGCGCTAGTCGGCTGCTTGGATCTTCCTCCCTGCCTCCGTTCCTCCCCTCCGTCCATCTCTTGAAAGAGTCACCGCCACCGTAGCCTTCTTCAATCTAGAGTTGGCCTCCGCCCCGGGGCCTTCTATATTATACGGCTTTGACGAAATCGGGCCGGATCTTCCTCCTTGCCATCAGGTCTACCATCGAGGCGGCGCAGGCCCCCTCCCTCTCCGGCAATGCTGGCACTGCGTCGCGGGTCAAGTCGGCGTCCATCATAAAAGTAGGAGGACTGAATGAAGCTGCAAATTGGCCTCCATTGGCTCCAAAGTCTGAAACCATAGACTGTAGATAGCTAGATACAGTTGTTTCTATAAACGCCGATCGCGCCCGTCCGCCGCCTGTCCGAGGCCGCGGTGCCGCTCTCCAGAGCACGACCGCATGCCGAAAATCCCGCCCCTGCTCCTGCCCGCGGCGGCACTGCCCTCCCCGTCCACCTCAACATCCTCTGCCACCGGCCCTCAAGCCCACCTCCAAGCTCTCCCAGGATCCTCGCCGCCGCCGCGCGTGGTGTAGCGACACTACTAGGGAAAAGCCTATACACAGAAAGTTACTAGTAGCGAGGGTTTATAAAAACCCTCGCTACTGCTACTTACCAGTAGCGCAGGTTTTTAAACCTCGCTACTACTAAGTTGATAGCAGTAGCGCGGGTTTTTAACCCTCGCTACTACTAAGCGGTCTCTACCATGCCCCCCGGGACATGCCATAGTAGTAGCGCGGGTTTTTGAAACCTTGCTACTACTAAGTTTGATAGCAGTAGCGTTGGTTTTTAGCCCTCGCTACAACTAAGTGGTGCCATAGTAGTAGCGAGTGGGTAAAAAACCGCGCTACTACTAAAGGTCCCATTTTCAAACTCTACCCCCCCCCCCTGTGGATCGCCATTCCAGTTTTAAAAAAAATAAAAGAAAATGAAGAAAATGTCAAAAAAATAAAAGAAAATAAATTTCCCATGTGATATGTGGTCTAGTTGTTGGGAAAATTTGCAAATATGAATTTCGACTTTATTTGCAAAATCTCTCGAGAATTTGTAAAAATGGGCATAACTTTTGCATACTAACTCGGATGAAAAAAAATTATATGAAAAATCATCTACTCAAAAAGTTACATCCAAATTTAACCGGGGAAACCCCGTTAAACATGGAAATCCTGCCGCAACACCGCAGCCTCCGCGGCAGCCTCGAGCTCTCGTGTGGTCACCTTCTCTTGCAGGTCCATTGTGTGCCCCAGGAAGAACAACTCATAGCTTAAACCCCGCAATCATTCAAAACAGATAGTAATATAGCACGAACGCTTCATAAATTATAGATACGTTGGAGACGTATCAGTGGTCGGTAAAATCACTGCATTCCGGATGGACCATTTGGTCTAACTTAAGCCAGTTTTGGAACAAAGGTGATTTTTTTTCCACCACCTCCAAATCACCCAAATTTTCTTTTACATGGTGACCAACTTGTGCAAAACATGGCTATGAAAGAAAATTTGGGAAAAATATAATTTACAATGCCCCCTTGAGGTATAGACCGTTTGCATATTAACTTTGTCTCTTAATACCCAAATCATCCGTGGGAGATGTATAAGCTGGTCGATGACCTATATTTGCAATTGTTTGTCGCCTATTTGCATATTAACTGTGTCTCTTAATACCCAAATCATCCGTGGGAGATGTATAAGTTGGTCGATGACCTTGGCGTGGGAGGCAGCGGAAGCCAGCTCACCTTGGGCTTCCTCAAGCGCGGCGGCGGCCTCCTCGAGCATCTGCTCGCGGGTCGCGACCGCATCGCTCTCCAGACGACGATGACGAAGGACGGCCGCTGGCCGATGTCCGCCTAGGGCCTCAAGCCGCTCGCTCTCCTGGCTAATGGCTCGGACATGTGAGTCCGCTTGGGCCCTAATGGCGTCAATAGCGGCCCTCGCGGAGTTCAGGGCAGCATCATCCAAGAGGAGCGACGACCCGGCGCCGCGGATCGACTGCAACCACGACTTTTCACACGCCAAGGCTTCCAGGAAGGCATCAGAGGGCCCGGCGCCGCTAACTTCCTTCTCTTTCCTCCTGGATCATATCAGAAAGCTGGTATCGCAAATACTCATCATCTCTGGGTTTTAGTCCAGAAAGAATCATTGGGCCTTAGTGTCCCTGTAGGGTCTGTTGTACCCTACAATCCACTGCCGCCAGGTGCTAGCAGGCGCGTGTGGTCAAGGCCAAATTGGAGATATAATGCACACAGGGGCCGAGGCCTCGTCCCCACGAGGCCACAACACCAAAGACGCTACCCATCAATGGGTTGGTGGAGACGTGCGCCTGCCAGCACCTAGCGATTGACGGTAGCATCTCATCCTTCCACCGGGCACTCCTCCTCTCCGACCGGGACGTTGATGCCTCGTCCCCACGAGGCCTTTTAGTCCAGAAAGAATCATTGGGCTTGAGTGTCCCTGTAGGGTCTGGTGTACCCTACAATCCACTGCCGCAAGGTGCTAGCAGGCGCGTGTGGTCAAGGCACAATTGGAGATAACATGCACACAGGGGCCGATGCCTCGTCCCCACGAGGCCACAACACCAAAGACGCTACCCAGCAATGGGTTGATGGAGACGTGCGCCTGCCAGCACCTAGCGATTGACAGTAGCATCTCATCCTTCCATCATGCACTCCTCCACTCCGACCGGGACGTTGATGCCTCGTCCCCACGAGGCCACAACACCGAAGACGCTACCCAGCAAGCAAAGGTTGAAGAGTGTCCGAGAGTTGATCTACAAGAGAGGTTATGGAAAGCTAAACAAGCATAGGATTCCTCTAGCCAACAACAAAGTCATCGAGCAGGGCCTGGGTGAGGGCGAAGATGACATTGCGATTCTCGCCTGCCTGCTTCTTATAACCTACTTCAAGAAGCCTGCGGCTATTGACTTCGAGAAGAAGGAGAAGGCTGTCACCGAGAAGGAGAAGGCTGTCACCAAGAAGAAGCAGGCAGGGGAGAATCGCAATGTCATCTTTGCCCGCACCCAGGCCCTGCTCGATGACTTTGTTGTTGGCTAGAGGAATCCTTTGCTTGTTTAGCTTCCCATAACCTCTCTTGTAGATCAACTCTCGGTCACTCTTCAACCTTTGCTTGTTGAGTAGCGTCTTTGGTGTTGTGGCCTCATGGGGACGAGGCATCAACGTCTCGGTCGGAGAGGAGGAGTGCACGGTGGAAGGATGATATGCTACTGTCAATCGCTAGGTGCTGGCAGGCGCACGTCTCCATCAACCCATTGCTGGGTAACGTCTTTGGTGTTGTGGCCTCGTGGGGACAAGGCATCGGCCCCTATGTGCATGTTATCTCCAATTCCGCCTTGACCACACGCGCCTGCTAGCACCTGGCGGCAGTGGATTGCAGGGTACAACAGACCCTACAGGGACACTAAAGCCCAATGATTCTTTCTGGACTAAAACCCAGAGATGATGAGTATTTGCGATACCAGCTGATTGATATGATCCGGGAGGAAAGAGAAGGAATGAAACTAGGAAGAATTCCCATTTAGTTAGAGAATGTTCATTGGCTTCAGATTCCTTGACTAATGTTAGGAGCCACTCGGAGAGCAGATGTGCCTGCGACGCCACGGCGCCATCGCATCGAAGGTGCCCGGCCATGTCTGGCGTTTCGCGGCGTCCAGGCGGTGGATCTTTCCTGATGCCCAATGCTGTCGAAGGTTTACCTCTTTCTTCTCCGTGGTCAGGCAGTAATCTTTGCTTCTCTTCAGTCCGCCGCGGTACATCGCGGCTGCCAAGCTCACCGGAGCACTCAAGCATCTGTACCTCCTCCTCCTCTACACCACTGACTTGGGATCTTCCTGATGAGATAGGTTCGTAGTCTTGGTTTTCTCCAACTTAAGACACCCAGGAGGTCCAGCGGCGGCGCCACCGGCAGCATCTCGCCGACCTTGGAGGCCAGATGGTTGAGCGCGAGTGTTACTTGATCCCCGATGTCGCTAGGTGCTGGCAGGCGCACGTCTCCTTCAACCCATTGCTGGATAGCGTCTTTGGGGTTGTGGCCTCGTGGGGACGAGGCAACGGCCCCTCTGTGCATGTTATCTCCAATTGGTCCTTGACCACACGCGCCTGCTAGCACCTGCCGGCAGTGGATTGTAGGGTACACATACCCTACAGGGACACTAAAGCCCAGTGATTCTTCCTGGACTGAAACCCAGAGATGACCAGTATTTGCGATACCAGCTGTCTAATATGATCCGGGAGGAAAGAGAAGGAATGAAACTAGGAAGAATTCCCATTTAGTTAGAGAATGTTCATTGGCTTTAGATTCCTTGAGTAATGTTAGGCGCCACTCGGAGAGAGGATGTGCCTGCGACGCCACGGCGCCATCACATCGAAGGTGCCCAGCCATGTCTGACGTTTCACGGCATCCAGGCGGTGGTCACCTACATCAAGTGGATGGCGAACAGGGTCAATTTCTTCTAGTGGAGGCGTCCGCGACACCGAGATCCATGTATTTGCGATACCAGCTGTCTAATATGATCCGGGAGGAAAGAGAAGGAATGAAACTAGGAAGAATTCCCATTTAGTTAGGGAATATTCATTGGCTTCAGATTCCTTGACTAATGTTAGGCGCCACTCGGAGAGCGGATGTGCCTGCGACGCCACGGCGCCATCGCATCGAAGGTGCCCAGCCGTGTCTGGCATTTCACGGCGTCCAGGTGGTGGTCACGTACATCCAGTGGATGGCGAGCAGGGTCAATTTCTTCTGGTGGAGGCGTCCGTGGCACCGAGATCCCTGAAAAATGGTTGAGCGCGAGTGTTACTTGATCCCCGATGTCGCTAGGTGCTGGCAGGCGCACGTCTCCATCAACCCATTGCTGGGTAGCATCTTTGGAGTGCACGGTGGAAGGATGAGAAGCTACCGTCAATCGCTAGGTGCTGATAGGCGCACGTCTCCATGAACCCATTGTTGGGGAGCGTCTTTGGTATTGTGGCCTCGTGGGGACGAGGCATCGGCCCCTATGTGCATGTTATCTCCAATTCGGCCTTGACCACACGCGCCTGCTAGCACCGGGCCAGAGGAATCCTTTGCTTTTTTAGCTTTCCATAACCTCTCTGCCCGCATTCTCAACCTAGAATAACCTACTTCAAAAAACCTGTGGCTATTGACTTCGAGAAGAAGGAGAAGGTTGTCACCGAGAAGAAGCAGACAGGCGAGAATCGCAATGTCATCTTCGCCCGCACCCAGGCCCAGCTCGATGACTTTGTTGTTGGCCGGAGGAATCGTTTGCTTTTTTAGCTTTCCATAACCTCTCTTGTAGATCAACTCTCGTACACTCTTCAACCTTTGCTTGCTAGGTAGCGTCTTTGGTGTTGTGGCCTCGTGGGGATGAGGCATCAACGTCCCGATCAGAGAGTAGGAGTGCACGATGGAAGGATGAGATGCTACCGTCAATCGCTAGGTGCTGGCAGGCGCACGTCTCCATGAACCCATTGCTGGGTAGCGTCTTTGGTATTGTGGCCTCGTGGGGACGAGGCATCGGCCCCTGTGTGCATGTTATCTCCAATTCGGCCTTGACCACACGCGCCTGCTAGCACCGGGCTAGAGGAATCCTTTGCTTTTTTAGCTTTCCATAATGTCTCTGCCCGCATCCTTAACCCAGAATAACCGACTTCAAGAAGCCTGCGGCTATTGACCTCGAGAAGAAGGAGAAAGCTGTCACCGAGAAGAAGCAGGCACGCGAGAATCGCAATGTCATCTTCGCCCTCACCCAGGCCCTGCTCGATGACTTTATTGTTGGCTAGAGGAATCCTTTGCTTGTTTACCTTTCCATAACCTCGCTTGTAGATCAACTCTCGGACACTCTTCAACCTTTGCTTCCTGGGTAGCGTCTTTGGTGTTGTGGCCTCGTGGGGACGAGCCATCAACATCCCGATCGGAGAGGAGGAGTGCACGATGGAAGGATGAGATGCTACCGTCAATCGCTAGGTGCTGGCAGGCCCACGTCTCCATCAACCCATTGCTGGGTAGCGTCTTTGGTGTTGTGGCCTCGTGGGGACGAGGCCTCGACCCCTGTGTGCATGTTATCTCCAATTCGGCATTGACCACACGCGCCTGCTAGCACCTGACGGCAGTGGATTGTAGGGTACAACAGACCCTACAGGGACACTCAAGCCCAATGATTCTTTCTGGACTAAAACCCAGAGATTGTGTGCATGTTATCTCCAATTGGGCCTTGGCCACACGCGCCTGCTAGCACCTAGCGGCAGTGGATTGTAGGGTACAACAGACCCTATAGGGACACTCAGGACCAATGATCCTTTTTGGACTAAAAGGCCTCGTGGGGACGAGGCATCAATGTCCCGGTCAGGGAGGAGGAGTGCATGGTGGAAGGATGAGATGCTACCATCAATCGCTAGGTGCTGGCAGGCGCACGTCTCCATCAATCCATTGCTGGGTAGCGTCTTTGGTGTTGTGGCCTCGTGGGGACGACGCCTCGGCCCCTGTGTGCATGTTATCTCCAATTCGGCCTTGACCACACGCGCCTGCTAGCACCTGGAGGCAGTGGATTGTAGAGTACAATAGACCCTACAGGGACTCTAAAGCCCAATGATTCTTTCTGGACTAAAACCCAGAGATGATGAGTATTTGCGATACCAGCTGTCTGATATGATCCGGGAGGAAAGAGAAGGAAGTTAGCGACGCCGGGCCCTCTGATGCCTTCCTGGAAGCCTTGGCGCGTGAAAAGTCGTGGTTGTAGTCGATCCGTGGCACCGGGTCGTCGCTCCTCTTTGATGATGCTGCCCTGAACTCCGCGAGGGCCGCTATTGACGCCGTTAGGGCCCAAGCGGACTCGCATGTCCAAGCCATTGGCCAGGAGTGCGAGCGGATCGAGGCCCTAGGCGTACATCTGTGCGCGGCCGTCCTTCGTCATCATCGTCTGGAGAGCGATGCGGTCACGACCCGCGAACAGATGCTCAAGGAGGCCGCCGCCGCGCTTGGGGAAGCCCGAGGTGAGCTGGCTTCCGCTGCCTCCCTCGCCAAGGACTTCTTCCGCCAAGTGCTCCGGCACTTTGGCCTCGCGCCTAGCCAGTTCACGCCCAACGGGTGGCGTATTATGGCCGGATTCGTCGTGCTCTGCCACAACACCGGCGTGGAGCCGCCGCCTCTGGCCGTCTTCTGCCACTTCTTCTCACTCCGCGCGCGCGGGGGATGGTACCACTTCCGGCCTAAGGACGCCGACGGGGGGTCAAGGGCTGGAAAACACGATTCTTCTTTTTGACCTCACCGGAGCTGTGGCAGATCCCCGCGTGCTGGGGCAGCCCCCCACCAAGAGTTCCAAAAGTGACCCACTGCTCACAAACAAGGAGAAAACATTGGCGGAAAAGCTTCTGGGCACAAACTTCTATGCTCAATTACCTGCACAGCCGCCGCCCGCTGTTCGAATCGGAGGTAAGAGTCGAACACAAGGTAGTCTTCTTCTTCTTGGTCCAACGAAAAGAGGATACTGATATCTGTGTTGTGTCCTTGACAACTTGTGCACATATGCAAGGAATCTATTCATCTGCTGACGAGATGGCCGAGAGCATGCCGGCGGCACGAATGATTTTGCGGTCGTCCGGGAGGAAGAGGAAGCTGGAGGAGGGCAACCCAAACCACAGAGTGCCAGCGCTGAAGTCGCCACCTGCAGCGCATAGGTACATGGCCGACACAGAGGCCGCGCGGGAGGCGCTGCAGGGCATTCTCGCGGCGTTGCAGGGATATGTGTTTGCGGCGACAAAGCCATCCGACGTCGTCGCACTGAGCCACAAAAAAGTGTTGCGGGTTTGGATGGAACATAACTCAATGTGTGCATCCTAGCATGTCTTTGAGTTGTCTAATTCTTGGTGATTCACTTAGGGTTTGAGCTACGCGTCGTTCTTCCTGGGGCACACCATGGACCTGCAAGAGAAGGTGACCGCACGGGAGCTCGAGGCCGCCATGGAGGCTGCGGTGTTGCGGCAGGAGCTGGAGAGAGTGAAGGCCGAGCTGGCCGAGGGCAAGTAGTGCAGTAAAGAATAAAAGGTTAATCTCCCAAAGGAGCAAAAATAAGGCGAACGCAGAAAGAAACAGTGAGAATGTTAATCAAGAGAGCTTCATTTCGAAAGCAACACATGTCACTTTGAAAGCAACACAGGTGTCTATGAAAGCAACACGGGTCATTTTGAAAGCAACACAGGTCACTTTGAAAGCAACATGCATATGAAAGCAACATAGGTCACTTTGATGGCAACATGCATCACTTTGAAAGCAACACATGTCATTGTGAAAGCAACACAGGTCATTTTGAAAGCAACACAGGTCATTTTGAAAGCAACACAGGTCTCTATGAGAGCAACACAGGTCATTTTGAAAGCAACACAGGTCACTTTGAAAGCAACATGCATATGAAAGCAACACAGGTCACTTTGATGGCAACATGAACAGGAAAGCAACACCGGTCACTACATCTTGATCTAATAAATCTGGAATGCTCAAAAATATATTTGACCGAAAAAGTTCAACAAACCGACCCTTCAGAGTCATTTCCTGTACTCATAAATGTATTTATCAAAACTTACGGGGGTATTATTGGGAGCAACATATGATTTCAGTGGAAATCAAATCCAATAGCATGCTTACCTCACATTTCACAAAATGTGCCCCCCAGCTATGCTCTTGTTTTGAAACGAGCCTCACAACAAGTTCTTCACCTCTACATTCAGGACAGGGGATCAACGGAAGATGCTTATCCAGATACGCCACATCAATATCATCCACCGTAAGATGCTTGGTCGTCTTAGACTTGTTCGGCGTACCAAGGGAGCTTCCCTGCGACATCCTCCCTGAACACGTCGGCTTACACTTGTTCGGCATAGCAAGGGAGCTCCCCTGCGACATCTTCCCTGACCACGTCCACGTCAATCTCACACCTTCGATTCAGGGTCAGTGGCAGAGCTAAGAATCAGTATCTGAGCATTCGTTGTGAAAAAATAACAGAAGTTATGCAATGTAATAGCAAATGTGTGAGATTGAGCGAATGACCATACATCCACAATCTACTACCAAGAGAGGGCAGATCCAAATCATCATCTACACCGTTCTATCACAAAATCTGAATGTCAAATCCTTCCGATGTTGAGCACCAACGACATTGAGCGCACCACCGATACACTAATCCCACCTATCCAACACTAATTAGCACCGTACACCACACGCCCCCCCTGAAAAAGAAACCCTGCCCTCTCCCCCGCTATGGAACAAAACCCGCATGATCTCTTCCTCCGCCTTGCACTCATCTCCCTCCTCCATGCCACCACTCGCACAGCACAAACGCGCCGCTATCCACCCACTCCGGGCACTTATAATTTAAAGAATATATACCCGTAAAAGTAATAGATAATCTAGAAATGAATCACAATAACACAAATGGTCACACAATAACAAAAATGTTTTCTTATGATAACATAACACAAATTATAAGCAATGCTTCAGCCTCAAATATGATAGTTCCAAACAATATTTGAGCCTCAAATATTCATAGATACAACAAATATGATAGTTCCAAACGGTACATAAACTCAAATATGATAGTACCAAACGGTACATAAACTCAAATATGAGAGTTCCAAACAAGACAAAGAATCAAATATGATAGTTCCAAACAAGACATATTTTTATGACCGGTTTGGTCTATAACCGGAAGAGGCCCACCGGGCATTAGTATTAGGCGCTTGACCCACAAGTTATCTTAGGCAAGTTATTTTTGGCAAGTTATTTTAGGCTAAAGTTATAAATACTAGTTGTAAGACATCGTTTGAGATCAAGCAATAAAGATATTATCATCTTCTGTTGCCAGGCTCCCTGAGGAGCCGGAACCCTAGCCGACACCAGCCAACCGCTGCCGCCCCTAAACCCTAGCCGCGACGGCGCCCACTCGCCGGTGCGCCCGCTCCAGCCCTCGTCCACCTCCACCTCATCCCTACAACCTACGTAACCGCGCTGGTAGGAACCCAAGTCCTACCAATTTGGTATCAGGTACCCGGGTTTCGACCATGTCTTCGCCACCTCCAATTCCGCCACCGCCGCCATCACCGCCGCTGCCCGTCAACTCCACCACTGCCACTACCGCCAACTCCTCCACCGCCGCCGCTTCCGTGCCGGGCGTCACGGCTTCGCTCTCGGCTGGCGCCACGGCGTCGCTCTCGGCGCCGACCCTCCCGGCGACCGGCACCGCGCCAGGCCACAGGCGGCAACCGACCCCCGTCCAACATACGCCGCCGCCGTCACCTCCCCCGCAGCCGCAGCAGTTCACACAGGAGGCAATGGCCGACGTCCTCAACGACCTAGTCGCCGCGGTCCAGGGCATCCACCTCTACCTTGCAAGTCCGTACGGGCCGCCTCCACCACTCCATCCAGCCATGGCCGCAGGTCCGCAGGCGCTGCCGTGGTACTCGATACCAGGGGCCATCACCGGAGGCTACCCGGCGCTCCATGCCCCGGCGGCCGCACCGCCGCCTTGGCCAGAGTGGCCGCCGCCGCTCGCGACGGCAACCGCGCCACTCGTCGCCACCACGGGGCCGCAGTGGCCCACCTGGACCGCGCCGGCTGCGCCGTCTCCCGCCGCGCCGTCACTCCCAGTGGCCACGGAGCAGGGTCCTCCACCGCCCCATCCCAGCCCTAACTTGGGCTAGTCGTCGCCAAGCGGGCTTCCGATCCAGGAGGTCCGCTTTTCGTCATTGCCATCGCCACTCCCGACTGGCTTCACGGGCCGCCATCGGCCTACCCGGGGGCCCGTCCGCCGTTCGGTTTCCCGGTGCAGCCCGAGGCGTCGGCGCCACCGGGAACTACGCCGGGCCTTCCACCATGGACCGCGCACCATCATCCACCCTACGCACCGCCGAGACAGTGGGCCAGGGCGCGCCACACCAGCAGCCGCCCCGGTTCGCTAAGATCGACTTCGCCACATACGACGGCTCCAACGACCCGCCTAACTGGCTCAACCAGTGTGACCAGTTCTTTCGCGGACAGCGCACACCCGCGTCGGAGCATACTTGGCTGGCTTCCTACCATCTCCGCGGGACCGCCCAGACATGGTACTACGCCCTCGAGCAGGACGAGGGTGACATGCCCCCATGGGATCGTTTTCGAGAGTTGTGCCTTCTTCGTTTCGGACCACCGGTCCGCGGGAGCCGCTTGGCCGAGTTGGGCCGCCTGCCGTTCACCTCCACGGTGCAGGACTTCGCCGACCGCTTCCATGCCCTGGGGTGCCATGCGCCCGGTGTGACGGCCTTACAGCGGGCAGAGCTTTTCATCGGCGGCCTTCCCGACCACATCCACGTGGATGTCGAGATGAAGGGGCCCCAAGACCTCCAGACGGCCATGTACTATGCCCGAGCGTTCGAGCAGCGCGCCCAGGCCTTAAAACGTCCATCCGCGCCACGTGGGGGCCGACAGCTTCCCCGGTCGTCTCCGGCAGCACCGGCGTCGTCCACAGCCGCCCCGGCACCCACCCCGGCACCGACGTGGCTATTCAGGCGCCTCACTCAGGCGAAACAGCTGGAACGCCGGCGCCTGGGCTTGTGCTTCAACTGTGATGCGCCCTATGCACCGGGCCATGTCTGTCCCCGCCTCTTCTACTTGGAGACGACAGACGAGATTGAGGAGGACACACTGGAGGATGGCCTCGGCGCTCCAGCCCTTGCGGAGCCCACAGCGGCACCCGTGGCCGCCCCGGCCACCGCCCTCATGGTGTCCCTACACGCGCTGGCCGACATCCGTGATGAACGGACAATGCTCTTACCGGTCATGATCGAGGGCGAGCGCCTGGTGGCCCTCGTGGATACAGGGTCCACGCATAACTTCCTGCCGGAGACCACCATGCGGCGCCTTGCATTACAGCCAACCGGTGGTGAGCAGTTGCGAGTCACAGTCGCTAATGGCGACCGTCTCCGCTGCCACGGGCTCGCCCGCGACGTGCCCATCACTATCGGCGACGAGCACTTCACTGTCACCTGCGCCGGCATCAACTTCGGCTGCTTCGACTTCATCCTCGGCGTCGACTTCCTGTGCACTCTTGGTCCTATTCTATGGGATTTCGACGCGCCGACGATGACCTTCTGGCGGTTGGGCCGCCGCATTCGGTGGGACGGCATTGGGGATGCCTCCCCAACCACTCCGCTCTAGCTGGCCGCGACCACCGCCACGGCCGAGCACCCACTATTGGAGAGCCTCCTCCAATAGCACGCGGACATCTTCACCGAGCCACAGGGGTTGCCGCCCGCCCACACGTACGATCACCGTATACATCTTCTGCCAGGCTCCACGCCGGTGGCGGTACGGCCTTACCGCTACCCACAGTTGCAGAAGGATGAGTTGGAGCGGCAGTGTGCGCTCATGCTCGCGACAGGCATCATCCGGCTCTCCACTTCGCCATTTACCGCACCGGTGCTTCTCGTCCGGAAGTCAGACGACACATGGCGTTTCTGCATCGACTACCGTGCCCTTAATGCTGTCACACTTAAGGACAAGTTCCCTATTCCGATGGTCGACGAGCTCCTCGATGAGCTCCATGGGGCGCGCTTCTTCACCAAACTCGACCTCCGGTCGGGTACCACCAGGTGCGCATGCACCCGGATGACATCGCCAAGACGGCGTTTCGGACTCATCACGGCCACTTCGAGTTCTTGGTGATGCCCTTTGGCCTCACCAACGCCCCGGCGACCTTCCAGGCTCTGATGAACAACGTCCTCAGGCCCTACTTATGCCGGTTTGTGCTTGTTTTCTTTGATGATATTCTAATCTACAGTGCGTCTTGGGCCGAGCACCTCCAGCACATCGCCATCGTCTTCAACGAGCTTCGAGCGCACCACCTCCACCTTAAGCGCTGGAAGTGCTTGTTCGGGACGCCTTCAGTGGCCTACTTGGGCCATGTCATCTCGGCCGACGGGGTGGCTATGGACGCCGACAAGGTGGCAGCCGTCTCCGCATGGCCGACGCCTCACTCGCCGCGGGCTCTCCGCGGGTTCCTCGGCCTCGCCGGCTACTACCGGAAATTTATCCGGGAGTTCGCGCTCATCGCGGCACCCCTCATGCGGTTGCTTCGCCGCTACGCTTTCGCCTGGGACGACGAGGCGACGATGGCGTTCGAGGCCCTCAAGGGGGCCCTCATGACGGGCCCCGTCCTCCAGATGCCCGACTTCGACCGCCCGTTTGTGGTGGACTGTGACGCCTCGGGCGCAGGGTTCGGCGCCGTGCTTCATCAGGGCGATGGGCCCCTTGCCTTCTTCAGCCGGCCTTTCGCTCCGCGTCATCTTAAGCTGGCGGCCTATGAGCGGGAGCACATTGGCCTTGTACAGGCCGTTCGTCATTGGCGGCCGTACTTGTGGGGACGGTCCTTCCAGATTCGCACCGACCACTATAGCATGAAGTTTTTGCTGGACCAACGGCTGTCGACCGTGCCGCGGCACCAGTGGATCAGCAAGCTCTTCGGCTTCGACTTCTCCATCGAGTATCGGCCGGGCCGCCTTAACACCGTGGCCGACGCGCTGTCTCGTCGCGACTCCGACCTTGCTTCCTCCGCCGACGAGTCTGCCGGGGCGGCCCTCTGCATCCGCTTCGGGCCGACATTCGGCCTCTTCGCCGACATTCGCCGCGCCACTGCGACGGCCGACGACGCCGTCCATCTTCAGCAGCAGCTCACGGCCGGCGACCTGGAGGAGCCTTGGCGCTTCTCTGACGGACTGCTCCTACATGGGCGCCGAGTCTTTGTTCCGGCGCAGGATGATCTTCGTCACCAGGTGTTACAACTCGCCCACTCGGCGGGTCATGAGGGTATGCAGAAAACCCTCCATCGTCTTCACGCCGACTTCTACATCCCTGGCGATCGCGCCCTGTTCCGCGACTGGGTTCAGTCTTGTCAGACATGCCAGCGCAACAAGACAGAGACCCTCAGGCCGGCCGGGTTACTCCAGCCCTTGGAGGTGCCATCTCAGGTCTGGGCGGATATATCCATGGACTTCATTGAGGGCCTTCCCAAGGTGGGCGGCAAGTCGGTCATCCTCACGGTGGTCGACCGTTTCTCCAAGTACGCCCACTTCATAGCGCTTGGCCATCCATACACGGCGGCGTCCGTGGCCCGGGCCTTCTTCGACGGCATCGTCCGTCTACACTGGTTCCCTGCTTCGATCATCAGTGATCGAGACCCAATGTTCACGGGCCATGTCTGGCGCGACCTCTTCAGGATGGCGGGTGTCCAACTCCGCCTGAGTATGGCGTTCCATCCTCAGACGGACCGTCAGTCCGAGGTGGTTAACAAGGTCATTGCCATGTATTTGCGTTGTGTGACAGGTGATCGGCCTCGCGCTTGGGTGGACTGGCTCTCTTGGGCGGAGTACTGCTATAATACCTCTTATCACTCCGCCCTGCGCGCTATGCCATTTGAGGTGGTCTATGGTCGACCACCCCCGCCTATACTTCCGGTGGATCCGGAGACAGCCCGGACGGAGGTTGCAGGTGACCTCATCCGCACTCGTGACGAGATGCTTGCTGAGGTTCGTCAGCGTCTCCTTCAAGCCCAGTAGCTGGCCAAGCACTACTATGACGATAATCATCGTGAGGCGGAGTTCGCGGTGGGTGATTGGGTGTGGCTGCGTCTTCTCCACTGCTCTACGCAGTCACTCGACCCGCGCGCGAAGCGCAAGCTCGACCCTCGTTACGACGGGCCCTTCCCTATCTTGGAGCGCATTGGGAAGGTGGCCTATCGTCTTCAGCTTCCAGCACGCGCTTGCATGCACGATGTCTTCCATGTGGGGCTGCTCAAGCCTTTCCGTGGCGAGCCACCGGCGGCTCTTCCGGTGCTTCCTCCCATCGCCGATGGTCGCATTCTTCCAGAGCCGACAAAGGTGTTGCAGGCGCAGCTCCGTCGTGGCGTCTGGTTCATCCTCGTTCAGTGGGCAGGCCTTCCGGAGGAGGAGGCTACTTGGGAGCAGCGTGAAGAATTCTGCCAACACTATCCAGACTTTCAGCTCAAGGACGAGCTGTTTGCGCAGGCGGGGAGAGATGTTATGACTGGTTTGGTCTATAACCGGAAGAAGCCCACCTGGCGTTAGTACAAGGGGCTTGACCCACAAGTTATCTTAGACAAGTTATTTTAGGCAAGTTATCTTAGGCTAAAGTTATAAATACTAGTTGTAAGACATCGTTTGAGATCAAGCAATAAAGATATTATCATCTTCTGTTGCCCTGCTCCCTGAGGAGCCGGAACCCTAGCCGACACCAGCCAACCGCCACGCCCCTAAACCATAGCCGCGACGGCGCCCACTCGCTGGTGCGCCTGCTCTAGCCCTCGTCCACCTCCACCTCATCCCTACAACCTACGTAACCGCGCTGGTAGGAACCCTAGTCCTACCACATATACTCAAATATGATAGTTCCAAACAATATTTCCTATGCTTATGCTTGTTCTCATCATCAATAAAACTGCATAGGTCCCCTGGTCACCTAGCTAATGCAAGAGCACATGTTTCAGCAAACAATTTAGTCGAAACAATTATTTTTCCTCTTCCTTCTTTTATTTTCTTCAGTTATCCACTCAACCAACTACAACCGATCCGACATTGAGCTGTAAAGTTCACTTATCTAGATGTAAAACATGGCAACAAGACACCACATGCAAATTTGAGGGGATTTTGGACACATACCTAGAATCAGCCAGCAGATCGACAAAACTTCCGTAATCTGCACAATAGACAAAAGTGTAGAAAAAAAATTAGAAACAGTGCAAAACAGAGGGATCTTTAGGATTATGGAGTGGTTTGAGAAGAAGATCTAGGCTATGACCATGGACCCATGGTGGAGCAGTTGTGGCTGCACAAAACGAGCAGCAGCTCAGAGTTTTGAATTTCGTCCGGAATTTCAGGTTTTCGTCCGAAATTCGCCCATCCCGTCCAGGCCCGGTAAAAATACAAGCCGGCCAAAACTTTCGGCCCATTTTGAATTTCCGGCCCAGCCCATAGTCCAGGTACGCTCGCAGATGGTATAAACAGCTCTACCGAAGCCTCTCAACCCTAATCTTGCGTCCCCCGCTTCTCTGTACACAGCAGCGGCGCGGCGGCTGCCGCCTGCGAGCGATGCAAGCCAAGCCCCCTGCCTCCTCGATCCCATCCTTCTCCACTGCAGTCCACATCCTCCTCCTCCTTTTTCTACTTCCAATCCACTTCTTCCATGGCGTGCGAAGACCGGGTCAACGGCGGATGTAGGCGCCAGCAGTGCCGGGGTTTGAGCTACAGCACTACGTGCTTGGGAAGGCCGTCCCTTTGCCCTTCGTATCTTGTATTCAGTTTAACGATTGTTACTAGGGAAATCAGTTGATTCGGCTTCAATTTTTCACCTGTTGAATGCGATTCTGCTTGGTTCAAGCCTTTTTCAGAAAATTTCGGTCATTTTTCGTTTAAATTTCGTTCATCTTTCGTTCTAAATTTCAAATTTTGTTTTGTGCTTTTCGTCCGATTTTTTCCGAAATTTTCCGAAAAAAACGGATTTCGCCCATTTCGCCTTTGACCGGTAAAAATCATAAAACGAAATCCAAAATCTTGGCAGCTCGTACGGCCATGGACCCATGGTGGATCTGTAGTTTGTGCAGAAAAGGAGCAGCAACTCCTATGGCCATCGTGGAGAACGGAGGGCGTAGCAAAGTGAGGCGGTGGCGCGTGGCTAAGGAGGGCGGAGCACCGCGTGCTGGTAGGACGGCGGGGAGTGCCGGTCCTGAGCAACCGCCGACTAGAGGGGCGTGGCACAGGGTGACCGATCCATGTGAGCACAGATGGGGAAGAAGGCTAGGGAGCGACGGGAGAAGGGGTGGGGAAGAGAGGGGAAGGGGGGAGGAACGCACCTGCGTAGCCGCCGGTCGCCGACTCGCCGTGGTGGTCGCCGCCCCCGCCTGGCTGCTAGGAGCTGGAACCGGCTCCTCTACCAGAGTGCCGTGCCTTCTTATCTCCCAGCGCACAGTGATATGGGCCAAGAAAGGCTGAACTCCTCGGTGAAAGTCTATCTAACCAGCCCAAACGGACTGATGCATCACGCGCCTGCATGTGTCAATTAATTAACTCTTTTCCAAACCCAAAAAACACTAGTTAACTCTTTTGCAAACCAAAAAATAAATTATTTCCCCTATAAAATTGATCTACCAATTTCGACAACAACTCACCGCCGCCTCTCGCCGCCGTCGGGCAGCCCCACTGCCGGCGACCACTCCAGCAACCATATCCTGCCCACGCCGCACCGTCCCCGCGCGGGAGAGCCTCCTCCTGCCGCGTTCTGTCCGGCGGCATGCCGTCGGAGTGGCAGAGGGCGAGGAAGCCCGCCATGATGCGCCACCCATCCGGTGCGAGCTGGGTAGGAGTGATGCCGAAGTGGGCGAGAACGTCAGAGAAGAAACCGTGCAGCGGGACGCGCATCCCGGCCTCCAGCGTGTGACTGCTGGACGACCTCTTTCCGCTATGCATCACATACTACTGGTTGGCGGTGACTCTTTCACGAGATGGATGGAAAGGATCAACGGAGGCAGGGAGGAAGATCCAAGTGGCCCAACTATCGCCCAGCTGCCAACGAGAGCACGCACTGCACTGCGACTTGATAGACTGTTGTATACTAGCTAATACTAGCGGAGTCCGTGCGGCGGCACGCCGCGCCCGTTGATACATGCCCGTCTCCTTGCCAGACAACCCATAATTGCCCACCTTATACGTGCAACCTCGTCTGCATTGTTAATATTTTTTTTTTTGAAAGTTTGATTAACGTTTTTACCGCTGAACAATATCGTCACCTTCTTGACCAAACGAACGGCCGCACGCTGCCCCTCTGCACGGGGACGGGGGGTGGCAAAGACGCGACCGTGGGCAGAATGGCGCATCCAGGCGGCCTGAGTGGCGGAGCCGTCGCAGGGAGGCAAGGCAAACTAGCGGCAAGTTTGGGGCGAGGATCTCCATTCTCTGCCATTGGAGCCATGTGTGTGCTCAGCTCAAAAGAACAACACGGTTAATGACATGTGTGTACATGTTGTGCAACCAAAGGAGCAGAGACTTTCTCATGGTTTTATTTTCTTCCTTCTGATGATATGCTCTGATGATTCTCGAAAAGAGAATACATCAGATCATCGTCGTCTACCTATTGGTCCCAGATGCCCCGCCGCCTCGGAGCAATCAGTGAGCTTTTCTTGAAGGAAACATCGCCCATCCATCTTCGACCAAGTCCCACTTCCTGCGGCTCTTAGGCCTCCAGGAATCTCATGGGTGCCTTCTGCCATGCCTGCGGCCATCGTCCTCCTCGTCCGAGCTGGACTGCGGCAGTGTGTGGACGACGCAACACTCCATGAGATGGCATCTCCGCTGCGTCCGCCTCCACGAGAACGAGGCCGGCGAGGAGGTGGAAAACCACCATGATGGTGGTTTCCCACCTCTTGGCTGGTAGTGGAAGCATGGGAGGGAGGCGCGGGTGACAACCGGCGCCACCATCTCCTCCAGTCGCATGTTTACCAAGGAGGAGGAGTCCGATGACATACCATGCCGCGAGATCTTACCTCTCCACTGTCGTGTTGCCCTCCTCCAAATCAGATGAATCAATCGCTTTTCTGTCGCCCCATTCAAGCCCTCTGTCGTCGCGTCTGCCCGATTCAAGGCCATCCACTACCGCCCGATTCAAGCCCATGTGGCATCGCAAAGATCTGAAGATGAACCAGAAACTAGAAATACAAGAAGGGCTAGTCGAAATTACGTGTGGCAAGAAGATTTCCCATCCCGGCGACATATGCCATGACTGCATCGATGAGCCTCCTCCGCGGTGCGAAGGTGCCGAGCCACCTCTCGGCTTTCGCCCTGGAGATCCTCGCCCCAAACTTGCCGCTAGTTTGCCGGCACACGCCGCATAACTTGGTCCGGGCGTCGACATGGCTAGACGGTGCGACTGAGACGACGCCGTCATCGGACTTTAGCCAGCCCGCGGCTGATGATGGTGGTGTCGTCTCGGTCGCACCGTCCGGCCACGTCGAAGCCCGGACCAAGTTCCGCGGCGTGTGCCAACAGCTAGTGGCAAGTTCGGGGCGAGGATCTCCAGTGCGGAAGCCGAGAGGTGGCTCGGCAGCTTCGACACCGTGGAGGAGGCTGCCAATTGTAACGAGGAGGTCGACGGGGTGTACCAAAAATACGGCGTCCCCCACGGGCAGTACACCGCATGCCCCGCCGGCGACCTGCGCACGAGCTCGCCCCAGCCGCGGGGCGCGGTCTGCCTGTACGTGCACGCCGCAGCCGCCGTTGCTATCGGGGAAGAGCCGCACTGAGATGTCCCCCCTCCTGCGTTTACATCAGTTCGTACAGGAGAAATTGCTCCTTCCAACCTTCTTTTGGGCAGTCCGACCTCCTAAAACTTGGACGCAATTTCGTTGGATACAGTCTTCCGGGCGTCGCAGCGGCTCTAGTACACCTAAAGTTTGGATAAATGATATTACCATGTTGTCTGGAACCACGAGAGGATGGTAATAGATTGGGGTTTACAGATATTACCAACCATTCTGTAACCACGAGAGGCTGAGAATACACTTTGGATCAACGGTATTACCAATTTGTCTCGAACAACACGAGTATCTGGTAACAGATTGTGGTTCACTTATATTACCAATCTTTATGGAACCACGAGAGGCTGATAATAAAGTTTGGATAGATGATATTACCACATCTTCTGGAACCACGAGAGGCTGGTAACAGTTTGGGTTCACGTATATTACCAAACTTTCTGGAACCACGAGAGGCTGATAATAAATTTTTGACCAACGGTATTACCATGTTGTCTGGAACCACGAGAGGGTGGGAAGCTTGGCCAGCAGTGCCTACGTGTGTGCCCCCTTTGTTCAGTATAAGCCTAAGCACGTCTCTCGCATTCCCATTTTCCACACCCCCATACATGATGGACACAACCAACGTCTCCTCCGTGATGCCTCTTTCGACCATCCACTTTGCTTACGACCTGCCATGGGGCCAGGAGCCCCAGCATGCAGAATATTGGGCGCAGTACGACAAGTACAAGGTAATTTAGACTAGCCCTTCTTTTATTTCTAGTTTCCGGTACATCTTCAGATCTTTGCGATGCCACATGGGCTTGAATCGGGCGATGGTGGATGGCCTTATACCTCTTGAGGGCGATGGTGGATCGGCTTATTGTTTTGAATGTTATGTTTGCCATGGTGATAGACATTGCCAGCTTCCCAAATGGAAGCAATATAAAACTTTGGTGCGCAATTAAGATATAACCAATTTTACATAATTGCAGACTTGGTGCGCAACTGTATCACAAACCAAATAATCGACTAATAATGACCGACATCAAATAAATGATTTTTGATATGATGAAGAAACTACAAACAAAACTTCCTCGCACATAGGTGTACTTTGCACTGCTTCTAGATACAGGGGACTTGGCGACGGCCTTGGTGCCCTCGGAGACGGTGTGCTTGGTAAGCTCGCCGGGGAGGACGAGAGGAAACCTAGACGGCGTGCTTGATAAGCCATGGCCGGGCGAATGGAAGAAACCTAGACGACAAGAGGAAAGGAGGGGAGGCAAGGCGCGGGCTTACCACCGGGGAGGAGGCACGCCGGCGGAGGTGTAGGTCAGCGTGTTGAGGAAGAATCCACGAGTCCCGGCTTAGAGAGGGGCGGTGGAGGCTGACCGGCGGCGAGGGAATTGCGTGGGAAGCACGCCTAGCATAGCGTCCGTCGTCGAGGCATATCTGCTTCTCCTCCGGCCGAGCAGGACACCATCATCGTCGAGGCAGAAGCCACCAAGGGCACCAAATGCAGAAGGTGACTACTCCAGTGAAAGGTGGAATGGAGAGAGTAGCATAGGCGCCGACGATGAGTAGGAGTCTCCCGGCGACATATGTCATGATTGCATCGATGATGAAGATGAGGCCGACCTCTTGCTTACAAAAACTGGCTTTTTCTTATTTTCAAAAAAGGTTAAGACTCAACAAGGCACTGATTATTAGTGACCCTTGCTCCTCAGCTTCCTTGTTGGCGCCGGTGTCGCTGGGATTCTCCTCATCATCATCGTCGTTGGTGTTATACAGATTTGACGAAATCGAGACGGATCTTCCTCCGTGCCATCAGGTCTACCATCAAGCCGGCGCTTCACAAAAAATCAAAAAATCAATGAGGCACTATAAATTCACAAAAAATCAAAAAATGTAAAACCTTCAGAGGATGTTGAGGCGGACGGGGAGGGCAACGCCGCCGCGGGCAAGAGCAGGGGCGGGATGTGCGGCGTGCGGCCGTGCGTCGGAGAGCGGCGCCGCGGCCTCGGACAGGCGGCGGACGGGCGCAGTCGGCGTTGAAGGATGTGGAGGAGGGCGGGGGCGGTGTTGATGTAGGGAGCGGGCGGCGGCCTCGGATAGGCCTCGGATAGGCAGCGGGTAGAAATACAAGAAGGGCTAGTCGAAATTACATGTGGCAAGCAGCTTTCTCTAAAAGCCGTATAATACAGAAGGCCCCAGGGCGGTGGCCAGCTCTAAACTGAAGAAGGCTACGGCGGCAGTGACTCTTTCAAGAGATGGACAGAGAGGAGCAACGGAGGCAGGGAGGAAGATCCAAGTGGGCGAAAAAAGGCGGTGCTGGAGATGGTGTGGCCCTAGTCCTGATCACGTATCTAATAGGGATGACTAACAGACATATATTGGGTGGTAACATCCCGAGCCTGCACGCGTGCTACGCGAGAAACTTGCGTTTCCGCTCAGCCTGGCTGCGAGGCGTTTTCTGCATCCATCGGGCCTGGCCCAGTTAGGCATGCAGGGTACCAAATGTCCAGTAAACGTCCAGTATTTGCATGGTGGGTACGAGCCAGATGCTATACAAGAAACCAAACACGCCCTAGGCCTCCGGGAATCTCGTGGGTGCCTTCTGCCATGCCTGCGGCCATCGTCCTCGTCGTCCGCTTTCTGTATTAGTCGGGCCACTTGGATCTTCCTCCCTGCCTTCATTGATCCTTTCTGTCCATCTCATGAAAGAGTCACCGCCAACCAGTAGTATGTGATGCATGGCGGAGAGAGGTTGTCTAGCAGTAAGCCGTTCATTTGGTCAAGGAGGTGATGATACTGTTCGACGTTGATGGTTGGGAGCGAGTCGACGACGGCCTAGATGGACGTGAAGTTGCCGACCTTGGGGTCCTTTGTCGACGACCAGCAGACTGATATTGCAGTGCGTGCTCTCGTTGGCAGTTGTGCGCTAGTCGGCCGCTTGGATCTTCCTCCCTGCCTCCGTTGCTCCTCTATGTCCATCTCTTGAAAGAGTCACCGCCACCGTAGCCTTCTTCAGTCCAGAGCTGGCCTCCGCCCTGGGGCCTTCTGTATTATACGGCTTTGAAGGAATCGGGCCGGATCTTCCTCCCTGCCATCAGGTCTACCATCGAGGCGGCGCAGGCCCCCTCCCTCTCTGGCGATGCTAGCACCGCGTCGCGGGTCAAGTCGGCGTCCATCATAAAAGTAGGAGGACTGAATGAAGCTGCAAATTGGTCTCCGGGAATCTCGTGGGTGCCTTCTGCCATGCCTGCGGCCATCGTCCTCATCGTCCGCTTTCTGTATTAGTCGGGCCACTTGGATCTTCCTCCCTGCCTTCGTTGATCCTTTCCGTCCATCTCATGAAAGAGTCACCGCCAACCACACGTCTCCATGAACCCATTGCTGGGTAGCGTCTTTGGTGTTGTGGCCTCGTGGGGACGAGGCATCGGCCCCTGTGTGCATGTTATCTCCAATTCGGCCTTGACCACACGTGCCTGCTAGCACCGGGCCAGAGGAATCCTTTGCTTTTTTAGCTTTCCATAACCTCTCTGCCCGCATTCTCAACCCAGAATAACCTACTTCAAGAAGCCTGCGGCTATTGACTTCGAGAAGAAGGAGAAGGCTGTCACCGAGAAGAAGCAGGCAGGCGAGAATCGCAATGTCAACTTTGCCTGCACCCAGGCCCTGCTCGATGACTTTGTTGTTGGCCAGAGGAATCATTTGCTTGTTTAGCTTTCCATAACCTCTCTTGTAGATCAACTCTCAGACACTCTTCAACCTTTGCTTGCCGGGTAGCGTCTTTGGTGTTGTGGCCTCGTGGGGACGAGGCATCAACGTCCCAGTCGGAGAGGAGGAGTGCACGGTGGAAGGATGAGATGCTACCGTCAATCTGAAAGTGCTAGTGTCGACTAGAGGGGGGGTGAATAGGCGATTTTTGTGAAAGACTTCAAAACATGGAAGTTTTGAAGACAGACAATAGAAATGACCTAGTTAATATGCAGCAGAAGATAAACTACCCTATGCAAGCCATAGTCAAGTATGCAATGATGTGAAAGTACAGGACTAATAGCAGCTAAGTAGTAGGGATCAGGATGGAAGATGGTATGAAGCCAATCAACAGTAGTAGTCAAGCAATGAAGTCAAACAAGTACAACAGATAGACAATGACTTCACGAAGACAAACTTAAGTAAAGGAAGGGAAGGGATAGAACCAGCTTGTTGAAGACACAAGATTTGTTGGACCAGTTCCAGTTGCTGTGACAACTGTACGTCTGATTGGAGCGGTTGAGTATTTAAACTCGAGGACACCCAGTCCCGGACACACAGTCCTCACTGTATTCTCCTTGAGCTAAGGACACACAGTCCTCACCCAATCACTCTGGTAAGTCTTCAAGGTAGACATCCAAACCTTCACAGACTTCGTTCACCGGCAATCCACAATGACTCTTGGATGCTCAGAACACGACGCCTAACCGGCTGGAGGATACACAGTCCTCAAGTGTAATAAGTCTTCAGGTCACACAGACAGAAAGACTTCAGTGATGCCTAACACTCTTTGGCTCTTGGTGTTTGGGCTTTGTCCTCGCAAGGATTTCTCTCTCTCAAAAGCTTCAAGGTGGGTTGCTCTCAAACGATAAAAGCCGTAGAATAACTCTGAGAAGCCACCAATCTATGGTGTAGGGGGTGGGCTATTTATAGCCACAAGGCAACCCGACCTGATTTGTCCGAAATGACCCTGGGTCACTAAGGAACTGACACGTGTTCCAACGGTCAGATTTCAAACACACACTACAACTTTACTTGGGCTACAAGCAAAGCTGACTCATCCAGCTCTGGATAAGATTTGCTCTCATTGTCTTCGCTCGAAGACATAGGATTTGGGTTGAGCATCACTTCAGTCACTCTGACTTAGTTCACTTGGACCCCACTTAACAGTACGGTGGTTCCTATGACTCAACAAAGAAGAAAAGGAAACAATGAAACCACACAGTCTTCGCGCTCCACAGTCTTCACGCAGTGTCTTCTCATGTCACAGTCTTCAATATGAATATCTTCTCATACCACCATTGTCTTCAATGTCTTCATACATTTTTAGGGGTCATCTCCGGTAGATAAACCGAATCAATGAGGGACACTACCTGCGTTATCCTGCAATTCTCACAAACGCATTAGTCCCTCAACCAACTTTGTCGTCAATACTCCAAAACCAACTAGGGGTGGCACTAGATGCACTTACAATCTCCCCCTTTTTGGTGATTGATGACAAACTGGTTGAAGTTTTCAACGGGGATAAAGTATGTGAAATTGTAAAGGATAGGAAATTCTCTTCATAAGTAGCAAGGGCTCCCCCTGAAGATGTGCATATAAGTAATTTGCTTTTGGAATGCAAATGCACATGACAGGTTGTACTTGTGGACATCCACTTCAACTTATGAAGACAATTCATCATGCATGAAATGATATAGCTAGTAGAATGACATGCATAATGAAAAATGAACGTCTACAGAATGATCTAAGTGCGAAAGTTATCATTGCACATGTGGAATTTATCATCGCATCACAGTAAAGCAAATAAGTAGCAGACGACCATCAAGTTTAGGTGTTACAACTCAAAGAACTAAATGTTTTAAAAAGCAAGAGTTGTAAGCACGAGGCAAAATATAATGCAACCGCCCATATGAACCCGCTTGAAGACTGTCAACTCATACGCTTCTCCCCCTTTTGTCAGTAAGGACCAAAAAGGTTTGAAGACATAGAGCATCTACTCGTCCTCATGAGTAGGTGAAGCGGCAGGGTTATCATCGTTGGTTGGCGGTGCAGACGAACTTGGTGCAGTGTCGATGCGTGCAGTCGTAGGAGGTGGTGAAGTAGCATCATCTTCATCATTGATCACTCTGGCATTGACAGTTGTCGTGGAGGAAGAATATTCAGAGTCTTCAAGAGATGGAGTGCGACGTAGGACAGCAGTCCGTGGAGGAGTGGAGTCAAACTGTTATCTTTCATTGAAGCCATCGCCTTGAAGATCTGCTTCAGCACTAAGCAGGGTCAAGCTCTTCCATGATCGCCGGCAAGTCTCATGAGCAACAAATGCATTCTTGGTGGCAAGGTTTCGAATGCGATTGACATCCACCAAGAGGCTTTGCATCTGTCTCTTGAGCCAAAAGTGATGTTTATCCTATTTCTAATGAAGGGCCACAAGAAGTTCTCGGTCATTGAGAATGCGAGAACGCTTCCGAGGCCTTTGGGCAATGGTGCTTTCAGTGGCTTCAGTAGGTGCTCGATGAGGCAGACGAGTATTTCCATCCAATGGATAGATTCGTGTTGCTGCTTGAACACCTTCAATGGGTTGAGTGAAGCTTTGGTGCTCGGCATTCTGAAGACAAAGAGGCTTCTTGGCAGGGTCAGAGTATATGGCTTCAACTGACATATCATCCTTTGGTGAAAAGATTAGATGATTGCGAGCAGATGGTTGATAGTTGACAGATGAGTGTCGCTTGATGAGGCGCATGACCCATGGAGCATAAAACTTCAGACCAAACAGATCAGATCCAGAAGCAGCAAGTTGCCTGATGAAGAATTCTTGAGTATTAAAGCTGATGCCATTGAGAATGTAGACGACCAAAGTCTTCATAGCTCCTTCAAGTTTGGCTGCTGATGAATGTCCTTTGATAGGCCATAGAGTTCGCCAGATAATATGATATATTGTGCATGGCAGATACTCGAGGTCTTCAACAAAGAACTCTGTTGGATATTCAGCGTCAGATGGCAAGGGCTTCATCATGCTCAACATCTGGCTCATGTTGGGTTCTGGCTTATGGAAGATGCTCTCCAATGCATTGCAGTGTAGCTGACAATCAGGTTCATATAGCTCTCCAGGAGTGGCTAGCCCTATATGCTCAATGATGTCAAGAGCTTTGGCTTCATGATGAACGTTTCCGGTCATCCACTCGAGGACCCATGTCTTGATATCTCTGTTGTAGCCGTGAATGTGTAGAGTAGAATAGAACTGAAGCAATAGCTATTCATTCCAGTGTTCTTTTATCTGTCAGAAAGTTGAGCAGACCAGCATCACGAAAGTAATCAAGTGCTTCTTCTAAGCACGGCAGTCCAGCAATGGCTTCAGTGTCAAGGCGCGTATGAGGGAAAATGCGCCCTTGATCATATAGAACGCAGGAGTAATAGCTTCTCTGCTGATAGCTCCAGAACCAATGTGATGATATCCTTGGTTTGGAGTAGGGGTTATTGGCGCTGTCAAAGAAGGTATTTTGGCTTTTGAAGCCATTAGCATTGAAGGACCCTGGTGAGTTTGCAGTACCTCGAAACCTTGGCAGTCTTGGCTTTGGCTTCTGGACCTGAGGCCTATGCTCAACATGATAATCAAATTGAGGTCCAGAGGTAGTAGGCGGAGGTACCAGAATGGGCCATCGAACAGTGGTTAGCTGACCATGATTGTATGCTTGCTCAATTGTATGAGGCCTTGGTGGCGGAACAGGAGCAGTGGCAACAGCTGAGGCTTCAGGTTGCACAACGGATGCTTCGGGAGCAGTTGCCTCATTAGCTTCAGGTGCAGTGGCCTCATTAGCTTCAGGCGTAGTGGCCGGTTCAAGCTCCACATTAGCGTCAGCCATGACAACGTCATCGGCTTCATTGGCGTTGGTGGTGGCAGCTTCAACATTTTCAACCTCCTCTTGATGAACAGGAGGGTCGGGCACTGGCACGTTCACATCAGGAACAGCTTCTTCAATAACTGGGGGAGTAGGAACACGCACGACTTCTTGATTCTCTTCGGCTGATGCAGCCGGAATGTCTTTAGCAGCTTGGGCTTCAGACATGGAGACATTCACAGTTGGAGTGGGTTCAGAAAATACTTGACGTGCAACAGGTTGGCGTTGCACTTCTCCTTCTGGAACGCTCGACAGAGGGACTTGAGGCCTTTTTCCTTTGCGAAGCCTGCGAAGTGCTGGCAACGCCTTTTGAGATGGAGTTGGCTGGGCCTCAAAGTCTTCATCTTCTTCTTGCACGGGTGGTGTAGCTTGTTGTTGTTGTTGGGGAGTACTTGGGGAGTCTTGTTGCTGTGGGTGATCAGCCCATGATGCATCCTGAGCAATTGGCGTCAGAGGACAACCAATGCTGATGAGTTCGCTGATCGTAAGAACAGGCGATGATACCACGTTGTGTTCGATCTAAGGAAGAACTTCATCATCTTCAACATTGTCATCATGACCAATGTCTTCAGCAGCGGTGGGTTCAGCTGCTGGAATATCTTCAGCTTCATGAGCCTCCATGGAAGCAGGCTCATGAACTATCATCCTTCTTTCTTGATGTTCTGACGCAGGGCAAACCACTGAAATGGGTTCAACAACTAAGGGCTCTGTGGGAGCATCCCTAGTCTTCTTGGTCTTGCGCTTCTTCTTGGAGGGAGCGGCATCAGAGGCTTCAGTATTCTTCCTCTTTCTGGCTTCAGCCTCGGCAGCCCTCGTCTTCTTCTGTTCTGAAGCGGTTGTGGTGACCTTTGGCTTCGAGCCAGTCATGCTGCTTGGGAAGATAATGCGAGGGGCTTCTTGACTAGAAGGCGCAGGTTGGGCAGTAGAGAGCTTCTTCTTCTTCTTTGCAGCCATCCTGGGGTCAATGCCAGGATGGCCAAGAGACTAGCGCTTCTCAGCCTCATTGTAGGCAAGCACACACTTATCAGCCAAACTCTTCATGCGCTCACGAGAGCCTTGCACTTCTTGGCGCTTCGTTAGAAAGGCTTCTTTGAGCTCATGCAGCATGACCTTGAAGTTTTTGACATCTTGCACACTGAGCTTCGCCACATGCTTCTAGAACTGAGCCTTCTCATAATCAATTTTGTTCTTCATCTCAATGATGTGCTGAGCAAGAGACGCTAAGGCCAATGGGAAGCTGCAAATCTTCAAAGCTTAGACTAGGGGTGTCGAACCACTCATCAATGAAGTTATGGATGATTGCCACATGAAAGAGAGGCAAGTTGTTGAAGATTTCTGCTTCTTCCTTGCTCTTTATCAGTTGTTCAAGGGCATCATCAGCAAGATCTTCATCACTGGACAGATCAATAGGATCTTCGCGCAGAATGGCGGCAGGAGTCAAGGCTTGATCAGTATGCCTAACAAGTTGCTTTTTCTTCTCCGTCTTCTTGGAGATACGGGACTGATCTTCAGACTGCACACTAGCTTCAGGAGGTGCAGTGTCCAGAGGCTTCGCACGTAAAGCTTTTGGAGGTGCTGATTTAGAAGCCTTTAGCTTCTTTTGCTTCTGCGGCTTCGGAGGAGGAGCTCGGGCATCATCAGTGTCAGCATCATTATCAGAATGATCTACTCTGGCACCCTGAACCAAGATGTAGGTGATGAGGCCGTCAAGGTTAGAGAAGGGGCTGATGACATTGGGTTCTACATCACGAGAGCCGTCATCACGAGGAGCAGAGGGACCAGGGTTGAAGTCTAATCCCAATGACTTCTTGTTTTCCTTGGCCGAAGCCTTTGCGTGCTGGAAGTTGCGCTTGAAGAGAGCATCATCACGACACGAGAGTAATGATGTGGGATCGGCATTCTTAGGTTGAGGTCCACGGACCATGCAAGGATAGAAGTCTTGTGCAATAGCTTCAGCTCTGTTCTTGGGTTGAAGGCCTCGATAGAGAATATCACCCCAAGACTCTTGATAGCATTCTTCTTTTCATATTCCTTGGTCGCGAATTTGTACTTGAACCATTCTTCAGCCCAATAGCTTCGAATCCATTGGATTCGTGTCTTGCGCTGATGATAAGTCTCTTCAGGATCTGTATTGTAGAGCTCTGCTAGGTCATTAGGCAGATCTTTGGATGTTCCTTCTCTGCGCTGTCTGTCACCCTTCCTTGCTGATTTTTCTGCAGTCATGAACTTCAAACTGAATGGCTTCAATACGTTCAAAGGCTTCAGAGACTTACGCTTGCTGGTCAAGAAGGAACTAGCTTCAGGAGAATTGATATGATGTTGTAAGTATTTTGCAAACGAATGCAGACTATGAGAACCAAGGGATTCTCCCACGGACATGTACCTGTGACAGCATTAGAGATGCGAGGGAAGGGGAAGAGGTCGTATGCATTCTCAGAAGATTTTGAAGATAAATCAGTTTGAAGACATTGACCTCATGATGCGAGGACATTCACTTATATAGGTGAGTTGGTTCCAGATTTGTACCAATCCGTGAATAAGTAGAAGTGAGGAATCAAACTAGACAGGAAATCTAAGTGAATTGTCTAGGCAGTATGAGATGCAGACAGAATAGATCTAATATTGAATAGGCAGAAACCACTTTCAGTAAACAGGATGAATCTTGAAGATCAAAAAGGTGGTAAAAATAGAGTTATAATTACCGCACGAAGAACTGCTTGATGGGATAAATAGGAGACCGAGTAGTTCAGCCCACCATGCCCTAACTTGGCGACGGAGGACACCTACGGCGACGGAGGAGAGAACGATGTCCGCGGCCGGCGTGAGGACAGCGTCGGAGAAGTCGCAGCAGCTAAGCGCTTCGTCACCGGCGTCGTCGAGAGCTAGCGGTGGCGCTAGGGTTTTGACGAGGTGGAGAGGTGGAAGAAGGATTTCTTTACCGCAGGGGACAAGTATTTATAAGTAGGTGAGCAGCACAGCGCAATTACGCTAGTGCCCCTGGCGGTTCACATATGAGGGGCACGTGGCAAGCATGCAACATACTCAAAGTTGTCCCACGTTCCCACGCCCGCCAGGCATGTCGGAGAGTTGTTCCGGCTTCTCCGGATTTCAACAATAAAGATAAGTCATTTAAAACAAATTTAATGTTTGTCTCTTTGCCTTCTGCTGACTAGGACACAGAGAAGACATTCGACAGTTTCAATAGAATGCATATGATTTGGACAGATAGAGTTTGAGATAGAAAGCATAGAGAGGTTAGGGTCCGATCACATTCACTTAGTTCAGAAGATTCAACTTGAAGACATAGCTATAAGTGAATGCTGTAGAGGACAGAACACTAGTATATTCATATATATATATATATATATATATATATATATATATATATATATATATATATATATATATATATATCAAAAAGCAATCAAATCATCAAAGTGCAGAAAATCATGAAGATAAATTGAAACTGAAGAAAACCAAATGCGAAGTCATTGCAAAATAACGCCATGAGTGAAACACTTCAAACAGAGAAATTTGGTGGTGGCGTTACCCATCGTATAGGAAGTATTAGACCCAGACACGACGCACAATTATCGTGGCGCTCCAAAGTCAAATTCCATGTTAATGTATTCACACTCAGAGTGTAAATCTTCATTGATTGAAGATATACATTACTTTGTGTGTTGCGCATCTAAGTCATCAACATGCATAAGAGTTAGGATGTGTGCCTGATCACAGGACATTAGAGGATTCCAAGATATTTAGCTCACACCGTAACTTGCAAAACCTTTTCTCATCTAAGGGCTTTGTGAAGATATCTGCCAGTTGCTCTTCAGTGTTGACGTGAATGATATCGATATCTTTCTTCATGACATGATCTCTGAGAAAGTGATGACGAATTTCAATGTGCTTTGTCTTCGAGTGTTGGACTGGATTATTGGCTATCTTGATGGCACTCTCGTTGTCGCAGAAGAGAGGTACTTGTTTCAGTTTGATGCCATAGTCCTTGAGAGTTTGCTTCATCCATAGAAGCTGAGCACAACAGGATCCAGCAGCAATGTATTCAGATTCAACAGTTGAGAGTGATACACAATTCTACTTCTTTGAAGACCAACAGACAAGTGATCGACCAAGAAAATGACGTGTGCCTGATGTAGACTTGCGATCCACTTTATCACCAGCATTATCAACATCTGAGAATCCAACCAAATCAAAATTTGAGCCCTTGGGATACCATAATCCGAGTGTTAGGGTGTAAGCCAAATATCGAAGAATTCGCTTCACAGCTAAGTGATGCGATTCCTTTGGTGCCACTTGGAATCAAGCACACATGCAAACACTAAGCATAATATCTGGCCTAGATGCACATAGATAAAGTAAAGAACCAATCATGGAGCGGTATACCTTTTGATCGAACTCTTTACCATTGTCGTCGGGACCAAGATGGTGTCTGGCTGGCATTGGCGTCGTGTAGCCTTTACAGTCTTCCATTCCAAACTTCTTCAGACAATCTTTGAGGTATTTTTCTTGAGATATGAAGATGCCATTGCTTTGTTGACGAATTTGAAGACCAAGGAAGAACTTCAGTTCTCCCATCATGGACATCTGATATTGCTGTTTCATCATGTATCCAAACTCATCACTATACATCTGATTGGTGCAGCCGAAGATAATGTCATCCACATATATTTGGCACACAAATAGTTCGCCATCATATGTCTTTGTGAAGAGTGTGGGATCGAGGGATCCTGGTTTGAAGCCTTTGCTCTTCAGGAAGTCTTTGATTGTATCACACCATGCGAGAGGAGCTTGTTTGAGGCCATACATTGCCTTGTTTAGCTTGTACACCATATCAGGATGTTTTGGATCTTCAAAGCCAGTTGGTTGAGCGACATATACTTCTTCTTCAATCTTGCCATTGAGAAATGCACTCTTCACATCCATTTGATATAGCAAGATGTTGTGATCATTAGCATAGGCTAGCAGTATGCGAATAGCTTCAAGCCTCGCCACAGGAGCAAAAGTTTCATCAAAGTCAATTCCTTCTACTTGAGTATATCCTTGAGCCACAAGACGTGTTATGTTTCTGACGACTTGACCATGCTCATCTTGCTTGTTTCGATATATCCATTTTGTTCCAATAATGTAATGCTTGCGAGGGTCAGGTCGCTTGACAAGTTCCCAAACATTATTCAGCTTGAACTGTTGAAGTTCTTCTTGCATGGCTTGAATCCATTCAGGTTCCATAAAAGCTTTAGCAACTTTCTTGGGTTCTGATATTGACACAAATGAAAAGTGCCCACAGAAGTTTGCTAGTTGTGTTGCTCTTGAGCGAGTAAGCGGACCAGGCGCATTGATGCTGTAAATTATCTTCTCGATTTGTACTTCATTTGCAACACGAGGATGAACAGGACGAAGACTTTGCTCTTGCTGATCATTGTCATCATTGGGAGGATTGTCTTCGGTCTGAGCATTGTCTTCAGGTTGATTTGGTGCAGAGATGATAAGTTCCTCTTCAGGCTGTGCTTCAGAAGGCATGATTTCACCAGTTCCCATCAGCTTGATAGATTCGCTTGGAGGAGCTTCATCTAGTGTACTTGGCAGGAGTTCTCTTTGTGAACCATTGGTTTCATCAAATCTCACATCCACGGTTTCGACGATCTTGTAGAGAAAGAGGTTGAAGACTCTGTAGGAGTGTGAGTCCTTTCCATAGCCAAGCATGAAGCCTTCGTGAGCCTTAGGTGCAAATTTTGACTTGCGATGGGGATCCTTGATTCAGCATCTAGCTCCAAATACTCTGAAGGAACTGACATTTGGCTTCTTGCCAGTAAGGAGCTCATAGGATGTTTTGTTCAGAAGCTTATGGATGTAGACACGGTTGATGATGTGACATGCTGTATCAATAGCTTCAGGCCAGAACTTTCTTGGTGTCTTGTATTCATCTAGCATTGTTCGAGCCATCTCAATGAGGGTTCTGTTTTTGCGCTCAACGATGCCATTTAGCTGAGGTGTGTATGGAGCAGAGAACTCATGAGTGATTCCCATTGTATCCAGATACAGATCAAGTCCTATGTTCTTAAATTCAGTGCCACTGTCACTTCTGATATGCTTGATCTTCACGCCATAATTGTTCATTGCTCGATTGGCGAATCGTCCAAAGACATCTTGTACTTCAGTCTTGTAGAGAATTATATGAACCCATGTGTATCTTGAGTAGACATCAACAATGACGAAGCCATACAAACAAGCAGTTGTTGTGAGGGTGGAGTAGTGAGTAGGTCCAAATAAGTCCATGTGTAACAGCTCGAAGGGTTGAGATGTTGTCATGATTGTCTTCGAGGGGTGCTTCGCCCTTGTCATCTTCCCAGCTTCACAGGCACCACACAAATGATATTTCTTGAACTTGACATCCTCGATGCCAATGACATGCTTCTTCTTGACGAGTGAGTGTAAGTTCCTCATGCCAGCATGTCCTAGCCTTCGATGCCAGAGCCAGCATTCTGAAGCTTTTGTGAGAAGACATACACCAAGCTGTGGACCTGCTGAGAAATCTACCATGTATAGATCATCTTTTCGATACCCTTCAAAGACTAGAGACTTGTCAGATTCCATTAGTACAAGACAACGATATTTTCCAAATAGCACAATCATGTTTAAGTCACAAAGCATTGAGACAGACATTAAGTTGAACCCAACGGATTCAACAAGCATCACTTTATCCATGTGTTGATCCCTAGAGATTGCAACTCCACCTAGACCCAATACCTTTCTTTTACCAGTGTCAGCAAATGTGATTTGACTCTTGTCGGATGGACGTAAGGTTGAGTCCATGAGAAGACTTCGATCACCAGTCAAATGATTCGTGCATCCGCTGTCAATAATCCATTCTGAAGCTTTTGGTGACATGCCCTATAGTGCAGTTAGGCTTCACAAGGTATGTTGTGAAGCATAAGCATTTGACGCACACTAGGATTATCACAGCTTAGATCAAGATTAGAACACATAGTATGACAGATAAGAGATTCATATGTGGAATACATAGTAAGTCATTTTATCATGCGTCCCTTTATGTTTTAGGTCCCCAACAATAATATCGGACGCCTTTGATTGCTGGCTGGAGACCACATTCTGCAAAAGAGAGTTGATTCTTCTTCACCACCGACATTTTCAGGGGTGGCTTAGAAGCAATGAGTCTAAGTGCAGCATCTGAGAATTTCGGCTTTGAAGCCCTAGCAAATAGCCTTGCAGG
The DNA here is from genome assembly GCF_018294505.1 of Triticum aestivum. Lineage (NCBI taxonomy): Eukaryota > Viridiplantae > Streptophyta > Magnoliopsida > Poales > Poaceae > Triticum > Triticum aestivum. The sequence goes on along the minus strand of NC_057801.1, from coordinate 849,881,652 downwards.
AGATGAATGATACTCATGTGAATAAGCAGAAAAGTTCTTAGTTCTATGAACATAGCGGTTTGAAGACACATGCTCATATTCATGAGTCTGAGTATGATTTCCCTGCAAAACATTGGCGTTAGGGTCACTCAAGTGAGTCCTGTGTTCGTATGAAGCCGTTGGACCATATGATGCCTTTGGTCTGGGGTTTGTCTTCTTCCCTGGTGGTGTCATGATGACATTCACTGGAAGATTCTCAAGGCAGCTTTTGGGAACCCAGATCTTCTTCATAGGAGGTCCATTCATGCAGTTAGTACCAATATACCTGGCAAACACTTCACCATTCTGATTTTTGAACAGTTTATAGTTTGCATCAAAGGATTCATCAATGATAATAGGATTAGCACAGGTAAATCCAGATAAAGTGGATGGATCCGCTGAAGGTTCCTTTACAGCAACCCAAGTGGTTTTGGGATACTGCTCAGGCTTCTAGTAGGAACCATCAGCATTCATTTTCCTCTCGAACCCAACACCCTCTTTCCTAGGGTTTTGGTTCAGAATCTGCTTTTTGAGGACATCGCAGAGTGTCTGATGTCCCTTCAAACTTTTGTACATCCCTATTTCAAGCAATGTCTTCAACATAGTATTTTCATCAGCAATAGAAGTGGTATCCTCCGCAGAGGGGTTAGTAACCACATCAGTAGGTGAAGACAATGAAATAGTAGCAGCAGTGGAACATTCAGCAACAAATGTAGCGTTATCATGCTCAATGCATTTTAGACATGGTGGTTCAAATCCATCTTGGTAACACTGATTTGTTGAGCAAGTAATGAATCACGCTCCTTCTGAAGATCTTCATAATCCACTCTTATCTTTTCAATGTCTAGCTTTCTTTGAAGACATTCAGAAGAAAGCTTCTCATGATCAGACAAGAGAGCATTATGTTGATCTTGAAGGGCGTCAAACTTGGCATGAAGTCTCGGAAGACTATCAGCCAAAGCTTTTGACTGATCCATTTCTTCACCCAACATATCATCGGTCTTACTAAGCATGTCTTGAACCTTTTCCAAGATTCTTTGCTGTTTAGTGGCAAGGGAAGCAAGCTTGTCATAATTGGGGCCAAATTCATCACTTGATTCATCATCGCTAGATTCAGAGAGATAGCATTCAGTTACCTTATCACCCCTTGCCATGTGGCATGATGAGGATGATGATAATTCAGGCGCAAAGGTCATATCCTTAAGAGACTCCTTGTAGTCCTCAAACCATGGATCATGACGAGTGCGATGACCTTCATAGACCTCAGAAAGCCGGTCCCAGATTAGCTTCGCGTGATTGAGGTGCATAACATTCCTGAACTGATTTCGGGACAGATGAGAGCAGATGACATCCTTCGCCGTAAGGTTCAATAGAGTGTACTTGCGAATGTCATCGGCCTCCGCCATCTTGCATAGATCGGTGAGGCCAATCTCAGTGACGGTCCACAGTTTGCTATCCATGGACATGAGTCGCTTCTTCATCATGGCCTTCCAACGGGGATACTCATGACCGTCAAAGGTTGGACAAGATATGTTCCTCAATCCTGCAGTCGACATAGCTGAAACTCCAGGTGGTTAAACCGAATCACACAGAACAAGGGAGCACCTTGCTCTGATACCAATTGAAAGTGCTAGTGTCGACTAGAGGGGGGGTGAATAGGCGATTTTTGTGAAAGACTTCAAAACATGGAAGTTTTGAAGACAGACAATAGAAATGACCTAGTTAATATGCAGCAGAAGATAAACTACCCTAAGCAAGCCATAGTCAAGTATGCAATGATGTGAAAGTACAGCACTAATAGCAGTTGTCAGGACCCCGACTCAATGCCACATCGATCTAGCATGTAACACCTCATATCACTTTGCGGCCTCACGCACGGTATTCCCATGGGTGTCGCCTTACCTTTGCCCGGGACCATTTGCGTCTTTTGGCACACGTATATGATAGTGTCGCTAGCATCCATATGATAAGGAGCCCGGGCTGACATGGCTAGTCGTAAACCCGAAGTGGCACAAACTTACAGGGACAGACATCCATGACCCAACATCGAACGTGTCGGTCATCAGCGAGTGAATCCAGGCTGTAGCACTGGGCTAGCAGGACTCCGGTGAACCGGGCTGTAGCGGGCTAACAGGACTCCGGAATTCATCGCGTGACATTTCCCCGAAGGGACAGACACAGGAACGAAGAAGGACACATGCCGTCCAGCCTAAGTGTTCCGGAGCAGTAGCAAGCTACCATGGCTCAGTGGAAACACCAGGAGACATTTCCCGGTAAGAGAGGCTACTAAGGATAAACAACTAGATAGTCAGATCCCACACATACCAAGCATTTCAATAACATACACACAATATGCTCGATATGTGCAAATACAACATGGCATCACAACATGACTCTACAACTAAAGTATTTATTCAATAGGCTCCGAGGAGCGAGATATTACAATCATGGGTCTCATGACCCAACATTCAGAGCATACAAGTCAAAGCACATGCGGAAGCTTAACATGTCTGAGTACAGACACCTACAAAAGAAAAAGGCTGAGAAGCCTGACTATCTACCAGATCCTGCCGAGGGCACAAGATCATAGCTGAGGTAACAAGCTAAACGTCGAAGTCCACGCAGTACTACTAGCGAGACTGAAGTCTCTCTGCAAAAACATAAATTAAGCAACATGAGTACAAATGTACCCAGCAAGACTTACATCAGATCTAACTACATATGCATCATTATCAACAAAAGGGATGGTGGGGTTTAACTGCAGCAAGCCAGCTTTGACTCGGTGGCTATCCTGAGCTACGACTGCAAGTAACTCTTTTGAGGTGGCGCACACGAGTCCACATATTCACCATATCAATACACCACTATGGATCCGCTCCCGTCTCCCTACGAGAACGCCATCCATAGTACTCACGCTTATCTTGCGTATTTTAGAGTATCCACTTTCACTTGTCTATGAACTGTACAGGCAACCCAGAACTCCTTTACCCCAGACACGGCTATTCGAATAGATCATATTAACCCTGCAGGGGTGTACTTCTTCACACACGCTCTCACCACTTACCGCCGTTTACACGACATGTACTCGGCAACCTTCAAGCGGAAGCCCAGCGAGGGTGTCGGCCATGACCTGACTAACCACACAAGTCTCTCGTCCAAGTTTATCACCTATTCGGGTTCCATCCGCAAGGAGATCCGGCCGGGGTGTCGCTCACGGCCCCAAACGATGTGTGCAGGGTTCGCAAGCCCACCTCGACGGGTGGATCTACGCTTGGTACACCGTGCCACTGTGCCTAGTCTGTCCCAAGCCCACCTGTACCGGTGCCACTTGGTAGACTACTAACACTACCTAAAAACACCAGAAACTAGTTGCAACTCCTGGACAGAGATCATGTTGATTAATAAGTCGAGAGGGGTCGAGTTACCGGAACCCAATGTGTGGTAGTAACTGTTCATGGATCACAAAAACAGAATTCAGTTCCTGAGGACGGCTGCAATGAGACAACCCACCATGTACTCCTACATGGCCTCTCACCGCTACCTTTACCAAATCGTGTTCACACACTTAGCTCTCAACAGTGGGACATGTTCACGCACTTCCGATTCATCCCCGATGAATCAGACCTGACACAACTCTAAGTAATAGCAGGCATGACAACAAGCATGAATGAGTAGGCACATCAGGGCTCAAACAACTCCTACTCATGCTAGTGGGTTTCATCTATTTACTGTGGCAATGACAGGTCATGCAGAGGATAAAGGGGTTCAATTACCGCAGCAAATAACAGTTGTATCGTTGTTGTCCTAATGCAGTAAAAGAGAGCAGGAGCAAGAGAGTGGGATTTTATCGGAATGAACAAGGGGGTTTTGCTTGCCTGGCACTTCTGAAGATAGCATTGAGTCTTCATCACTGTCAACGATCACAACGTCGGAACATCGTCTACCTAGAGGGAACAAGCATCGACAAACAAAGAAGAAACACAATCAATGCAATGCACAATATGATGCATGAATGTGACATGGTAATATGCTGTGGTTTGAGATAATGTAACTAAAACCAGATTAAATGAAGTTGGTTTGAATCCAAGATTCAAATTCAAACTCCACATGTTTGGGTTTAAATGCTATTTATATGATTTGTGCTAAACAGCAATTATAAGTTGTTCTAACATGCATGAAAATAGTACAGATGGATAGATTGGATTTTTCTGATCATTTTTCATATATAATTTGTTTCATTTGGAGTTACGGTTGAATTTATGTGAATTTTAGAAGTTTTGAACATTTTCTGAAAATAATAAATCATTTAAGATTTATTTAAATTCCAGAAAGGAATTATTGCGTCAGCATGACCTCATAGTGACGTCAGCAGGTCAACGGCCGGCCCAGGTCAAACCTGACCAGTGGGTCCCGCGTGTCAGTGTCATTAGTCTAACTAATTAAATTAGTACCAACCCTAGATTAATTAGCAGTGCTAGGACCCACCTGTCATTTACCCGGGGTCAAACTGGGCCCCACCCGTGGTCAAATAGGGTCAGTGGGGTCAAACTCGCCGGCGACTCGATGCCGGCGAGGCCCGAGACGGCGGCGCGGCTCGGAAATCGCCCACAGGGAACCATTCAAGGCGCTGTTGGGCTGTACGGAAAGTTGGCGCAACAGCGCATCCGTTGGCAGCCGTGGTTGGGCCTGGGGTGGCTAGAGTCGACGGCGGTGGGCTCGGTTGCGGCCGCCGGAGTTCGGGCGTGGGTGCGGGCAGCGTTGCGGTGTGCAAGCAAGCGAGCTGAGGCGCTAGTGGTGGCCCACATGATGCGGTGAATACGTTGGTCGCATGCCCAAGACCAAATGGTCACCGGAGCATCACCGGTGGCGAGCGCGGGCGGCGGCGCGTTCAGTTGCAGGCGAGGCGATGGCTACGGCACACGAGGGGAAAACGGAGAGGAGGAGCAGGAGCAGGGGCTCACAGTGGATCCAGCAGAGGCGACGGCGAGGCCGGGGAGAGGCTGGAGCTCGCGAATCCCCGACGAGTCCGCTGGCGGTCAGAGGTTGAAGACGAGGTTGGGGACGACGCTGCAGGGCTTCCGGAGGGGCCTGGATCCGTGGAGAGGGAGAGCAGGTCGAGGCGGAGCTCCTGAGCTCAGCGGCAGGGCGAGGGGAGCTCGGTGGACGAGGCGGCAGTGGACGGCAGCGACGGGTCGCTCGGGAAGAGAGCAGAGAGAGGAGGGGCGAGAGCTGCGAGGAGGGGAGAAGTGCAGAGGGTCGAGGGGAGTGCGTGGCGACGTCCAGAGCATCCGGGCATCGAGGGGGAGAGGCAGGCAGGGTGGTGGCGTGGCGAACTTGGCGGCGTCGCGGTGTCCCTCCTCTGTGCCCTCCTGGTGAGGAAGAAGCAGCTGGCTGTCATGGGCCAGCACAGTGCTGGGCCTGCCTGGTGGGCCGGCCAGGTAAGTGGCCCAAGTAGGTGTCTTCTCTCTCTCTTTCTTTTATTTTCTGTTTTCTATTTCTTCTGTAAATGTTGGGGTTTCTTAAAAATACTTAGGCACACTCAAAAATCACCAAACTGCTCATGGCCACTGTTTGGAATATATCCAACATGGAACATTTCAGTTTAGGATTATTTGGACATTTTAGATATTTTATAGAATTTAAATGTCCAAATTCAAATACTTATAATTTAATTCAGTGACCTTAGGATGATCTAGAAAATTGTGCACCATTTTTGTCAGAGGTTTAAGACCAAGTCAAAGATGATGAACATTTTAGAAGGGCATTTCAGGTTCATTGAAAATGGTTTTATGTTGAACCTATTTGATTTGATCTGGTGCTATGGTTTGATCAGTCCCCATTTCAAGTTTAAAAGAAATTTAAACATAATGCAGCAACCAAGTTAGTCCAAGTGCAAAGCAAGGCTAGGGACGTGACAACTCACCCCCACTAAACAAGAATCTCGACCCGAGATTCAGGACGTGAGGTAAGAAGACAGAGGGGACACAAAGCTAGCACAACCTTCACGATCCAGGTTGCACTTCATAAGAACCTTGATTCGATCATCATCTTATCTCATCGTCTTGCTCTGAGAACTCAAGCCCACATGACAAAGAGAGGATAGGGAAAAGTCTAAAAGGATCGATCTTATCGAAGGTCGAACAACTCATGATCAACTCATGGAATGAGACATAGCAACACCGCTCGAGCTGAGACACAAAACACACATCTAGAGGGATGGAGTGGAACAAATGACGAGGGATCACTAGGTAGACAACAATTCTACGCTTAAGAAGGTGGTGATCGGTTGTCAATGTAGCGAGGAGTTAAGTTGGCATGACACCATAACGATGCACCTTAGGGAAGGTGACTCGTAGAAGTATCCCCTTAAGTGGCAAAAAGAATTACCTTTGTTTCAGAGATCATCGAGATTCTTTATACCAGCCTAAGGCAATTCTCGAGCAACCATTTGGAGGGGTTCGGTAGAATGGCATACCCAGATTAGAATGGATGATGTGGATTACCTTGTTGAAAACAAGACAAGGGATGATTTTAGTAACTAGGGAGAAGCTCAACAGTAGAGAGTGAGTCCACTTTTTGAGAAGTTATAACATAACCGAGGAAACTAAGAGCAAGCCCAGTTAGTGCCGATGATAACACCTAGCGCTTGCGCGTGCTCTCAAGAACTTGAGCATTTCCATATTCATCAAGGTTTTACCAACATCCGTGTCAAGGATCCTGGCAACACAACATACTACCATGATGGATAGCAGTGGAAGAGATGCAGATGCAAAGGAAGATAATACCGTCTCAGATTTCACCTTGGCGGGGCCATGGAAACAAAATTTGGATGATCGACCGAGAGACATTTAGCACTCCTCTTCTAATGTTCTCCTTGATGTGCTACTGCATCCCATTCATAGATATGGTTTGATATCTAGAACATCAAGTAAATGTCGGACTTCGGGAGCACAAGAATCCATAAGGAACAATTACGGAGGTAAATCCTATGAAATCCTTATCGGAAGGTGGCCAACTTCCTCAATTAGGATACTACAATAATAGGTCTTCCGGCTGGGTGTGTTGGCCACGACATCCACTTTACCGGTTATCGAGAGACCATTATTATAGTTCTTGGGAGATGTTCCAACCATCATATCTGCTTAAGATTCAGATCTGGTTGGTGACAGGATATTCCAGACTCATTGAGTCTAGGAAGAAAAATGAAAGTTTGCAACACAATTCGACGAGATGACGTTGCGAGATTCTCGGGAAATGAATTACGGTAGTAAGCTCCAAAACATGAGCTGGTTCTGCTACATGCATGTGAACACGCTGTCTCAGACAAACATGATCACATGGTAGTCTTACGATAAAACACTACCGAGTTCTGGTAGGGAACCGTCATTGAGGATATCAGAATCTTGTGCATGAACTAGTATTTGCACAACAACTCCTTTTCCTTGAACAATTCAATCAGTGGCTTGGTGTGCTAGGGATACATATAGAATGGAGGTAGCGAGCCTATCAAACCATAGCATACTTCACACATGCATGACTGACTTGAGATGGTTCCAGAGGAGGCAACATTGACTTTCTCGAATTCACGGTGGCAACTTGCATCAAATGCACATGAATTAGAGGAGGTCACTTCCTTCATCCGGACATATGCTCCATGAGCGGTCATGAAGATAATTCTTATAAAAGTTTCCAATACTAGCTGGATGTTCTACAGAATCACGGAGAAGAGAAAAATGTTGCTGATGGGCTCAACAACAATTCAACCAAGTTTCCATGAGGATGGAGTTCCATAATTATGTGAACAAGTGATAGCATTGGTCAGACCCAAAAGATATAATGGTGTATGCTCGAGGGATCAACCACGAGTGAGACAACATTACGAATATTGTTGGTTCTGGTCTAATTTGATGATAGCCCATACTCAAATCAAAGGTTGGATAAAATGATAGGTCCATTAACTCATCACGAGGGTCAATCGATGAAAATATCAACTTTCTTCAACACACGTACAAGATATCCCTTAAAATGAACTAAGTTGGACAAGCTTTTATCTTCCAACTCTCCAAGTTGTTGTTCAGCTTAAACAACTAGCTCAGGGGTATCCAACACAGATTCTTGGAGAATGGGTGGTTTGGAGGAAAACCAACATGATCACGAACTCAACATAGCGGTCAGGTGACAACCTGGTGATACTTCCGAGAAGATATTCAGAAAATCACGTACCACCAATATGTTACTAAACTCGAGAATAACCTTGCTTTTTAGGGCAAGACAATGATCGAATAAGAAAGGATTGACACTATCCTAACTCATTGATCGAAGAGTGCACCGGAAATAAGGACTAGGTAGCACAATCAGTCTTAGAATGATGATTCAAGAACCAACACACTAAGAATGAAATTATTGTCCATTAACTACCAAGCAACGTAGTTGCTAGGAGTATAGATTTCACACATCACGATTCACTTGTCGGCGTTCCGGTTACAACAACACGGGGACCGAGAAACGAATGATGAGTGCAAGAAGTATCACTATATCAAGAGTTCATAGGATGGTGTGCAATTCCCATGATATCCTTCATATGAAGATGGTAATACTCCAAGGTGGAACAGAACAAAAACTGGATTAGTATTTTGATCTGCGGAGTAAGACTACTTTGACCCAATCCTAGATATGGATGAGGTACTGGAGTTTGTTTCTCCTAGTTATTCCGGAATAGAATGGCTTGACGGACCACAAGAGTAGTGGCATCGATGAACACGGATGCATAACTACTCCTGACAATCAATTGATAGACGAGGTCAGAAGACAACTAAAGAGGGACAACCCAAAGGAACATATGTTTTTCTGAGTTGTGGATGCATGGATTAGTATGCCGAACAAATTCAGCATATTTCTTCCGGATAACCCATGCTGAAGAGGAAGGACTGGCAGAGTATCAACATAGAATCGAGAACTCATCGAGAGCATTCTTGTTGTGATCCCTTGGTTCAAGGAACTTCTGCCATAAGCGGTTCATAGTATTTGGAAGAAGGAAATACCACGGACCTCGAGGACTAATGCAAAGGTTACTAGTATCCTAAATGAACTAGCAATCACTATCAACATGAGGTAAGTAGGGTAAATCTCGGGTTCAAAAACCCAGGAGTAGAATACCTACTAACTAGTTGGCATCACAGGATGCTTTCGAGAATGATGGCCAGAATCATCACACTGGGAACACAAAACATGGCTAAGTTACTAGGTGATACTCTAGACATCTAGGGTCATAATAATATCTCCAACATATACGTCGAGGCAATAGAGTACCTCAACTCACCGTTTAGTGTGGTTAACCTGGCTAGAAAGGTCATCGAAAACAGAGGGTAAGGATTTTGCAATTGCATTAGATTATTTAGAAACCTGGGATGACTCCCACAGCATTACGGCTGTAAATGCTCCAAAGGATTTAGACATGCTACAAAATGGTGGCATCGCCACTCAGAAGCACAATATCATGGTTTCGAGATCAACAGTTAACATACGGAAGATAGTAGGAACTGAACTCAAGCTTAGAACCATCAATCCTATAGGTCTACGGATTAGTAACACGTGATCCTGATAGAAAGAAGAGAAGGCCTAGTTCCTTAACCCCGTAGGAAAGATAAGATGACTCAGATCAGAAGGGCATGAGGTAAAGGAGTAAAAAGAGCCTTACGTTCCCATCCCACAATCAATTCCCTTATATAACTAAAGAATTTCTAGACTCAACTTCGACCAGTTTGGCTTGGTAATCCTACAGGCAATCAAGCTCTGATACCAAAGCTGTCAGGACCCCGACTCAATGCCACATTGATCTAGCATGTAACACCTCATATCACTTTGCGGCCTCACGCACGGTATTCCCACGGGTGTCGCCTTACCTTTGCCCGGGACCATTTGCATCTTTTGGCACACGTATATGATAGTGTCGCTAGCATCCATATGATAAGGAGCCCGGGCTGACATGGCTAGTCGTAAACCCGAAGTGGCACAAACTTACAGGGACAGGCATCCATGATCCAACATCGAACGTGTCGGTCATCAGCAAGTGAATCCAGGCTGTAGCACTAGGCTAGCAGGACTCCGGTGAACCGGGCTGTAGCGGGCTAACAGGACTCCGGAATTCATCGCGTGACATTTCCCCGAAGGGACAAACACAGGAACGAAGAAGGACACATGCCGGCCAGCCTAAGTGTTCCGGAGCAGTAGCAAGCTACCATGGCTCAGTGGAAACACCAGGAGACATTTCCCGGTAAGAGAGGCTACTAAGGATAGACAACTAGATAGTCAGATCCCACACATACCAAGCATTTCAATAACATACACACAATATGCTCGATATGTGCAAATACAACATGGCATCACAACATGACTCTACAACTCAAGTATTTATTCAATAGGCTCCGAGGAGCGAGATATTACAATCATGGGTCTCATGACCCAACATTCAGAGCATACAAGTCAAAGCACATGCGGAAGCTTAACATGTCTGAGTACAGACATCTACAAAAGAAAAGGGCTGAGAAGCCTGACTATCTACCAGATCTTGCCGAGGGCACAAGATCGTAGCTGAGGTAACAAGCTAAACGTCGAAGTCCACGCAGTACTACTAGCGAGACTGAAGTCTCTCTGCAAAAACATAAATTAAGCAACGTGAGTACAAATGTACCCAGCAAGACTTACATCAGATCTAAGTACATATGCATCATTATCAACAAAAGGGATGGTGGGGTTTAACTGCAGCAAGCCAGCTTTGACTCGGTGGCTATCCTGAGCTACGACTGCAAGTAACTCTTTTGAGGTGGCGCACACGAGTCCACATATTCACCATATCAATACACCACTATGGATCCGCTCCCGTCTCCCTACGAGAACGCCATCCATAGCACTCACGCTTATCTTGCGTATTTTAGAGTATCCACTTTCACTTGTCTATGAACTGTACAGGCAACCCAGAAGTCCTTTACCGCGGACACGGCTATTCGAATAGATCATATTAACCCTGCAAGGGTGTACTTCTTCACACATGCTCTCACCACTTACCGCCGTTTACACGACATGTACTCGGCAACCTTCAAGTGGAAGCCCAACGAGGGTGTCGGCCACGACCTGACTAACCACACAAGTCTCTCGTCCAGGTTTATCGCCTATTCGGGTTCCATCCGCAAGGAGATCCGGCCGGGGTGTCGCTCACGGGCCCAAAGGATGTGTGCAGGGTTCCCAAGCCCACCTCGATGGGTGGATATACGCTTGGTACACCGTGCCACTGTGCCTAGTCTGTCCCAAGCCCACCTGTACCGGGTGCCACTTGGTAGACTACTAACACTACCTACAAACACCAGAAACTAGTTGCAACTCCTGGACAGAGATCATGTTGATTAATAAGTCGAGAGGGGTCGAGTTACCGGAACCCAATGTGTGGTAGTAACTGTTCATGGATCACAAACACAGAACTCAGTTCCTGAGGACGGCTGCAATGAGACAACCCACCATGTACTCCTACATGGCCTCTCACCGCTACCTTTACCAAATCGTGTTCACACACTTAGCTTTCAACAGTAGGACATGTTCACGCACTTCTGATTCGTCCCCGATGAATCAGACCTGACACAACTCTAAGCAATAGCAAGCATGACAACAAGCATGAATGAGTAGGCACATCAGGGCTCAAACAACTCCTACTCATGCTAGTGGGTTTCATCTATTTACTATGGCAATGACAGGTCATGCAGAGGATAAAGGGGTTCAATTACCGCAGCAAATAACAGTTGTATCGTTGTTGTCCTAATGCAGTAAAAGAGAGCAGGAGCGAGAGAGTGGGATTTTATCGGAATGAACAAGGGGGTTTTGCTTGCCTGGCACTTCTGAAGATAGCATTGAGTCTTCATCAGTGTCAACGATCACAACGTCGGAACATCGTCTACCGAGAGGGAACAAGCACCGACAAACAAAGAAGAAACACTATCAATGCAATGCACAATATGATGCATGAATGTGACATGGTAATATGCTGTGGTTTGAGCTAATGTAACTAAAACCAGATTAAATGAAGTTGGTTTGAATCCAAGATTCAAATTCAAACTCCACATGTGAGTGTTTAAATGCTATTTATATGATTTGTGCTAAACAGCAACTATAAGTTGTTCTAACATGCATGAAAATAGTACAGATGGATAGATTGGATTTTTCTAATCATTTTTCAAATATAATTTGTTTCATTTGGAGTTACAGTTGAATTTGTATGAATTTTAGAAGTTTTGAACATTTTCTGAAAATAATAAATCATTTAAGATTTATTTAAATTCCAGAAAGGAATTATTGCGTCAGCATGACCTCATAGTGATGTCAGCAGGTCAACGGCCGGCCCAGGTCAATCCTGACCAGTGGGTCTCGCGTGTCAGTGTCATTAGTCTAAATAATTAAATTAGTACCAACCCTAGATTAATTAGCAGTGCTAGGACCCACCTGTCATTGACCCGGGGTCAAACTCGGCCCCACCCGTGGTCAAATAGGGTCAGTGGGGTCAAACTCGCCGGCGACTCGACGCCAGCGAGGCCTGAGACGGCGGCGCGGCTCGGAAATCGCCCACAGGGAACCATTCAAGGCGTCGTTGGGCTCTACGGAAAGCTGGCACAACGGCGCATCCGTTGGCAGCCGTGGTTGGGCCTGGGGTTGCTGGAGTCGACGGCGGCGGGCTTGGTTGCGGCCGCCGGAGTTCGGGCGTGGGTGCGGGCAGCGTTGCGGTGTGCAAGCAAGCGAGCTGAGGCACTAGTGGTGGCCTACGTGATGCGGTGAATACGTTGGTCGCATGCCCGAGACCAAATGGTCACCGGAGCATCACCGGTGGCGAGCGCGGGCGGCGGCGCGTTCGGTTGCAGGCGAGGCGATGGCTACAGCACACGAGGGGAAAACGGAGAGGGGGAGCAGGAGCAGGGGCTCACGGCGGATCCAGCAGAGGCGATGGCGAGGACGGGGAGAGGCTGGAGCTCGCGAATCCCCGACGAGTCCGCCGGCGGTCAGAGGTTGAAGACGAGGTTGGGGACGACGCTGCAGGGCTTCCGGAGGGGCCTGGGTCCGTGGAGAGGGAGAGCGGGTCAAGGCGGAGCTCCTGAGCTCAGCGGCAGGGCGAGGGGAGCTTGGTGGACGCGGCGGCAGCGGACGACGGCGACGGGTCGCTCGGGAAGAGAGCAGAGGGAGGAGAGGCCAGAGCTGCGAGGAGGGGAGAAGTGCAGAGGGTCGAGGGGAGTGCGGGGCGACGTCCAGAGCGTCCGGGCATTGAGGGGGAGAGGCAGGCAGGGTGGTGGCGTGGCGAGCTCGGCGGCGTCCCGGTGTCCCTCCTCTGTGCCCGCCTGGTGAGGAAGAAGCAGCTGGCTGTCATGGGCCAGCACAGTGCTGGGCCTGCCAGGTGGGCCGGCCAGGTAAGTGGCCCAGGTAGGTGTCTTCTCTCTCTCTTTCTTTTATTTTCTGTTTTGTATTTCTTCTGTAGATGTTGGGCTTTCTTAAAAATACTTAGGCACACTCAAAAATCACCAAACTGCTCATGGCCACTGTTTGGAATATATCCAACATGGAACATTTCAGTTTAGGATTATTTGGACATTTTAGATATTTTATAGAATTAAATGTCCAAATTCAAATACTTATAATTTAATTCAGTGACCTTAGGATGACCTAGAAAATTGTGCACCATTTTTTCCAGAGGTTTAAGACCAAGTCAAAGATGATGAACATTTTAGAAGGGCATTTCAGGTTCATTGAAAATGGTTTTATGTTGAACCTATTTGATTTGATCTGGTGCTAGGGTTTGATCAGTCCCCATTTCAAGTTTAAAAGAAATTTAAACATGATGCAGCAACCAAGTTAGTCCAAGTGCAAAGCAAGGCTAGGGACGTGACAGCAGCTAAGTAGTAGGGATCAGGATGGAAGATGGTATGAAGCCAATCAACAGTAGTAGTCAAGCAATGAAGTCAAACAAGTACAACAGATAGACAATGACTTCATGAAGACAAACTTAAGTAAAGTAAGGGAAGGGATAGAACCATCTTGTTGAAGACACAGGATTTGTTGGACCAGTTCCAGTTGCTGTGACAACTGTACGTCTGGTTGAAGCGGTTGAGTATTTAAACTCGAGGACACCCAGTCCCGGACACACAGTCCTCACCGTATTCTCCTTGAGCAAAGGACACACAGTCCTCGCCCAATCACTCTAGTAAGTCTTCAAGGTAGACATCCAAACCTTCATAGACTTCGTTCACCGGCAATCCACAATGACTCTTGGATGCTCAGAACACGACGCCTAACCGGCTGGAGGATACACGGTCCTCAAGTGTAATAAGTCTTCAGGTCACACAGACAGAAAGACTTCAGTGATGCCTAACACTCTTTGGCTCTTGGTGTTTGGGCTTTGTCCTCGCAAGGATTTCTCTCTCTCAAATGCTTCGAGGTGGGTTGCTCTCAAACGATAAAAGCCGTAGAATAACTCTGAGCAGCCACCAATCTATGGTGTAGGGGGTGGGCTATTTATAGCCACAAGGCAACCCAACCTGATTTGTCCGAATGACCCTGGGTCACTAAGGAACTGACACGTGTTCCAACGGTCAGATTTCAAACACACACGGCAACTTTACTTGGGCTACAAGCAAAGCTGACTCATCCAGCTCTGGATAAGATTTGGTCTCATTGTCTTTGCTCGAAGATATAGGATTTGGGTTGAGCATCACTTCAGTCACTCTAACTTAGTTCACTTGGACCCCACTTAACAGTACGGTGGTTCCTATGACTCAACAAAGAAGAAAAGGAAACAACGAAACCACACAGTCTTCGCGCTCCACAGTCTTCACACAGTGTCTTCTCATGTCATAGTCTTCAATATGAATATCTTCTCATACCACCATTGTCTTCAATGTCTTCATACATTTTTAGGGGTCATCTCCGGTAGATAAACCGAATCAATGAGCGACACTACCTGCGTTATCCTGCAATTCTCACAAACGCATTAGTCCCTCAACCAACTTTGTCGTCAATACTCCAAAACCATCTAGGGGTGGCACTAGATGCACTTACACAATCGCTAGGTGCTGGCAGGCGCACGTCTCCATGAACCCATTGCTATGTAGCGTCTTTGGTGTTGTGGCCTCGTGGGGACGAGGCATCGGCCCCTGTGTCCATGTTATCTCCAATTCGTCCTTGACCACACGCGCCTGCTAGCACCGGGCCAGAGGAATCCTTTGCTTTTTTAGCTTTCCATAATCTCTCTGCCCGCATTCTCAACCCAGAATAACCTACTTCAAGAAGCCTACGGCTATTGACTTCGAGAAGAAGAAGATGGCTGTCACCGAGAAGAAGCAGGCAGGCGAGAATCGCAATGTCATCTTCGCCTGCACCCAGGCCCTGCTCGATGACTTTGTTATTGGCCAGAGGAATTGTTTGCTTGTTTAGCTTTCCATAACCTCTCTTGTAGATCAACTCTCAGACAATCTTCAACCTTTGCTAGCTGGGTAGCGTCTTTGGTGTTGTGGCCTCGTGGGGACGAGGCATCAACGTCCCGGTCGGAGAGGAGGAGTGCACGATGGAAAGATGAGATGCTACCATCAATCGCTAGGTGCTGGCAGGCGCACGTCTCCATGAACCCATTGCTGGGTAGCGTCTTTGGTGTTGTGGCCTCGTGGGGACGAGGCATCGGCCCTTGTATGCAAGTTATCTCCAATTCGGCCTTGACCACACGCGCCTACTAGCACCGGGCCAAAGGAATCCTTTGCTCTTTTAGCTTTCCATAACCTCTCTGCCCGCATTCTCAACCCAGAATAACCTACTTCAAGAAGCCTGCGGCTATTGACTTCGAGAAGAGCGACAAGGCTGTCACCGAGAAGAAGGAGGCAGGCGAGAATCGCAATGTCATCTTCGCCCGCACCCAGGCCCTGCTCGATGACTTTGTTGTTGGCCAGAGGAATCGTTTGCTTGTTTAGCTTTCCATAACCTCTCTTGTAGATCAACTCTCGGACACTCTTCAACCTTTGCTTGCTTGGTAGCGTCTTTGGTGTTGTGGCCTCGTGTGGACGAGGCATCAACGTCTCGATCGAAGAGGAGGAGTGCACGGTGGAAGGATGAGATGCTACCGTCAATCGCTAGGTGCTGGCAGGCGCACGTCTCCATGAACCCATTGCTGGGTAGCGTCTTTGGTGTTGTGGCCTTGTGGGGACGAGGCATCGGCCCCTGTGTGCATGTTATCTCCAATTCGGCCTTGACCACACGCGCCTGCTAGCACCGGGCCAGAGGAATCCTTTTCTTTTTTAGCTTTCCATAACCTCTCTGCCCGCATTCTCAACCCAGAATAACCTACTTCAAGAAGCCTGCGGCTATTGAATTCGAGAAGAAGGAGAAGGCTGTCACCGAGAAGAAGCAGGCAGGCGAGAATCGCAATGTCATCTTCGCCCACACCCAGGCCCTGCTCGATGACTTTGTTGCTGGCCGGAGGAATCGTTTGCTTGTTTAGCTTTCCATAACCTCTCTTGTAGATCAACTCTCGGACACTATTCAACCTTTGCTTGTTGGGTAGCGTCTTTGGTGTTGTGGCCTCGTGGGGACAAGGCATCAACGTCCCGGTCAGAGAGGAGGAGTGCAAGGTGGAAGGATGATATGCTACCGTCAATCGCTAGGTGCTGAGAGGCGCACGTCTCCATGAACCCATTGCTGGGTAGCATCTTTGGTGTTGTGGCCTCGTGGGGACGAGGCATCAGCCCCTGTGTGCATGTTATCTCCAATTTGGCCTTGACCACACGCGCCTGCTAGCACCGGGCCAGAGGAATCCTTTGCTTTCTTAGCTTTCCATAACCTCTCTGCCCGCATTCTCAACCCAAAAAAACCTACTTCAAGAAGCCTGTGGCTATTGACTTCGAGAAGAAGGAGAAGGCTGTCACCGAGAAGAAGCAGGCAGGCGAGAATCGCAATGTCATCTTCGCCCGCACCCAGGCCCTGCTCGATGACTTTGTTGTTGGCCAGAGGAATCGTTTGCTTGTTTAGCTTTCCATAACCTCTCTTGTTGATCAACTCTCGGACACTCTTCAACCTTTGCTTGCTGGGTAGCGTCTTTGGTGTTGTGCCCTCGTGGGGACGAGGCATCAACGTCCCGGTCGGAGAGGAGGAGTGCGTGGTGGAAGGATGAGATGCTACCGTCAATCGCTAGGTGCTGGCAGGCGCACGTCTCCATGAACCCATTGCTGGGTAGCGTCTTTGGTGTTGTGGCCTCGTGGGGACGAGGCATCGGCCCCTGTGTGCATGTTATCTCTAATTCGGCCTTGACCACACGCGCCTGCTAGCACCGGGCCAGAGGAATCCTTTGCTTTTTTAGCTTTCCATAACCTCTCTCCCCGCATTCTCACCCCAGAATAACCTACTTCAAGAAGCCTGCGGCTATTGACTTCGAGAAGAAGGAGAAGGCTGTCACCGAGAAGAAACGGGCAGGCGAGAATCGCAATGTCATCTTCGCCCGCACCCAGGCCCTGCTCGATGACTTTGTTGTTGGCCAGAGGAATCATTTTCTTGTTTAGCTTTCCATAACCTCTCTCGTAGATCAACTCTCGGACACTCTTCAACCTTTGCTTGTTGGGTAGCGTCTTTGGTGTTGTAGCCTCGTGGGGACAGGGCATCAACGTCCCGGTCGGAGAGGAGGAGTGCACGGTGGAAGGATGAGATGATACCGTCAATCGCTAGGTGCTCGCAGGCGCACGTCTCCATGAACCCATTGCTGGGTAGCGTCTTTGGTGTTGTGGCCTCGTGGGAACGAGGCATCGGCCCTTGTGTGCATGTTATCTCCAATTCGGCCTTGAACCCATTGATGGGTAGCATCTTTGGTGTTGTGGCCTCGAGGGGACGAGGCATCGGCCCCTGTGTGCATGTTATCTCCAATTCGCCCTGACCACACGCGCCTGCTAGCACCGAGCCAGAGGAATCCTTTGCTTTTTTTAGCTTTCCATAACCTCTCTGCCCGCATTCTCAACCTAGAATAACCTACTTCAAGAAGCCTGCGGCTATTGACTTCGAGAAGAAGGAGAAGGCTGTCACCGAGAAGATGCAGGCAGGCAAGAATCACAATGTCATCTTCGCCCGCACCCAGGCCCTGCTCTATGACTTTGTTGTTGGCCAGAGGAATCGTTTGCTTGTTTAGTTTTCCATAACCTCTCTTGTAGATCAACTCTTGGACACTCTTCAACATTTGCTTGCTGGGTAGCGTCTTTGGTGTTGTGGCCTCGTGGGGACGAGGCATCAACGTCCCGGTCGGAGAGGAGAAGTGCATGGTGGAATGATGAGATGCTACCGTCAATCGCTAGGTGCTGGCAGGCGCTCGTCTCCATGAACCCATTGCTGGGTAGCGTCTTTGGTGTTGTGGCCTCGTGGGTATGAGGCATCGGCCCATGTGTGCATGTTATCTCCAATTTGGCCTTGACCACACGTGCCTGCTAGCACCGGGCTAGAGGAATCCTTTGCTTTTTTAGCTTTCCATAACCTCTCTGCCCGCATTCTCAACCCAGAATAACCTACTTCAAGAAGCCTGCGGCTATTGACTTCGAGAAGAAGGAGAAGGCTGTCACCGAGAAGAAGCAGGCATGCGAGAATCGCAATGTCATCTTCGCCCGCACCCAGGCCCTGCTCGATGACTTTGTTGTTGGCCAGAGGAATCATTTGCTTGTTTAGCTTTCCATAACCTCTCTTGTAGATCAACTCTCGGACACTCTTCAACCTTTGCTTGCTGGGTAGCGTCTTTGGTGTTGTGGCCTCGTGGGGACGAGGCATCAACGTCCCGGTCGGAGAGGAGGAGTGCATGGTGGAAGGATGAGATGCTACCGTCAATCGCTAGGTGCTGGCAGGCGCACGTCTCCATGAACCCATTGCTGGGTAGCGTCCTTGGTGTTGTGGCCTCGTGGGGACGAGGCATCAGCCCCTGTGTGCATGTTATCTCCAATTCGGCCTTGACCACACGCGCCTGCAAGCACCGGGCCTGAGGAATCCTTTGCTTTTTTAGCTTTCCATAACTTCTCTGCCCGCATTCTCAACCCAGAATAACCTACTTCAAGAAGCCTGTAGCTATTGACTTCGAGAAGAAGGAGAAGGCTGTCACCAAGAAGAAACAGGCAGGCGAGAATCGCAATGTCATCTTCGCCCGCACCCAGGCCCTGCTCGATGACTTTGTTGTTGGCCACAGGAATCGTTTTCTTGTTTAGCTTTCCATAACCTCTCTTGTAGATCAACTCTCGGACACTCTTCAACCTTTGCTTGCTGGGTAGCATCTTTGGTGTTGTGGCCTCGTGGGGACGAGGCATCAACGTCCCGGTCAGAGAGGAGGAGTGCATGGTGGAAGGATGAGATGCTACCGTCAATCGCTAGGTGCTGGCAGGCGCACGTTTCCATGAACCCATTGCTGGGTAGCGTCTTTGGTGTTGTGGCCTCGTGGGGACGAGGCATCGGCCCCTGTGTGCATGTTATCTCCAATTCGGCCTTGAACCCATTGATGGGTAGCATCTTTGGTGTTGTGGCCTCGAGGGGACGAGGCATCGACCCCTGTGTGAAAGTTATCTCCAATTCGCCCTGACAACACACGCCTGCTAGCACCGAGCCAGAGGAATCCTTTGCTTTTTTTAGCTTTCCATAACCTCTCTGCCCGCATTCTCAACCCAGAATAACCTACTTCAAGAAGCCTGCGGCTATTGACTTCGAGAAGAAGGAGAAGGCTGTCACCGAGAAGATGCAGGCAGGCAAGAATCACAATGTCATCTTCGCCCGCACCCAGGCCCTGCTCTGTGACTTTGTTGTTGGCCAGAGGAATCGTTTGCTTGTTTAGCTTTCCATAACCTCTCTTGTAGATCAACTCTTGGACACTCTTCAACCTTTGCTTGCTGGGTAGCGTCTTTGGTGTTGTGGCCTCATGGGGACGAGGCATCAACGTCCCGGTCGGAGAGGAGGAGTGCATGGTGGAATGATGAGATGCTACCGTCAATCGCTAGGTGCTGGCAGGCGCTCGTCTCCATGAACCCATTGCTGGGTAGCATCTTTGGTGTTGTGGCCTCGTTGGTACGAGGCATCGGCCCCTGTGTGCATGTTATCTCCAATTTGGCCTTGACCACACGTGTCTGCTAGCACCGGGCTAGAGGAATCCTTTGCTTTTTTAGCTTTCCATAACCTCTCTGCCCGCATTCTCAACCCAGAATAACCTACTTCAAGAAGCCTACGGCTATTGACTTCGAGAAGAAGGAAAAGGCTATCACCGAGAAGAAGCAGGCATGCGAGAATCACAATGTCATCTTCGCCCGCACCCAGGCCCTGCTCGATGACTTTGTTGTTGGCCAGAGGAATCATTTGCTTGTTTAGCTTTCCATAACCTCTGTTGTAGATTAACTCTCGGACACTCTTCAACCTTTGCTTGCTGGGTAGCGTCTTTGGTGTTGTGGCCTCGTGGGGACGAGGCATCAACGTCCCGGTCGGAGAGGAGGAGTGCATGGTGGAAGGATGAGATGCTACCGTCAATCGCTAGGTGCTGGCAGGCGCACGTATCCATGAACCCATTGCTGGGTAGCGTCCTTGGTGTTGTGGCCTCGTGGGGACGAGGCATCAGCCCCTGTGTGCATGTTATCTCCAATTCGGCCTTGACCACACGCGCCTGCAAGCACCGGGCCTGAGGAATCCTTTGCTTTTTTAGCTTTCCATAACCTCTCTGCCCGCATTCTCAACCCAGAATAACCTACTTCAAGAAGCCTGCGGCTATTGACTTCGAGAAGAAGGAGAAGGCTGTCACCGAGAAGAAGCAGGCAGGCGAGAATCGCAATGTCATCTTCGCCCGCACCCAGGCCCTGCTCGATGACTTTGTTGTTGGCCAGAGGAATCGTTTGCTTGTTTAGCTTTCCATAACCTCTCTTGTAGATCAACTCTCGGACACTCTTCAACCTTTGCTTGCTGGGTAGCATCTTTGGTGTTGTGGCCTCGTGGGGACGAGGCATCAACGTCCCGGTCAGAGAGGAGGAGTGCATGGTGGAAGGATGAGATGCTACCGTCAATCGCTAGGTGCTGGCAGGCGCACGTCTCCATGAACCCATTGCTGGGTAGCGTCTTTGGTGTTGTGGCCTCGTGGGGACGAGGCATCTGCCCCTGTGTGCATGTTATCTCCAATTCGGCCTTGACCACACGCGCCTGCTAGCACCGGGCCAGAGGAATCCTTTGCTTTTTTAGCTTTCCATAACCTCTCTGCCTGCATTCTCAACCCAGAATAACCTACTTCAAGAAGCCTGTGGCTATTGGCTTCGAGAAGAAGGAGAAGGCTGTCACTGAGAAGAAACAGGCAGGCGAGAAGCGCAATGTCATCTTTGCCCGCACCCAGGCCCTGCTCGATGACTTTGTTGTTGGCCAGAGGAATCGTTTTCTTGTTTAGCTTTCCATAACCTCTCCTGTAGATCAACTCTCAGACACTCTTCAACCTTTGCTTTATGGGTTGCGTCTTTGGTGTTGTGGCCTCGTGGGGACGAGGCATCAACGTCCCGGTCGGAGAGGAGGAGTGCACGGTGGAAGGATGAGATGCTACCGTCAATCGCTAGGTGCTGGCAGGCGCACGTCTCCATGAACCCATTGCTGGGTAGCGTCTTTGGTGTTGTGGCCTCGTGGGGACGAGGCATCGGCCCCTGTGTGCATGTTATCTCCAATTCGGCCTTGAACCCATTGCTGGGTAGCGTCTTTGATGTTGTGGCCTCGTGGGGACGAGGCATCGACCCCTGTGTGCATGTTATCTCCAATTCGGCCTTGACAACACGCGCCTGCTAGCACCGGGCCAGAGGAATCCTTTGCTTTTTTAGCTTTCCATATCCTCTCTGCCCGCATTCTCAACCCAAAATAACCTACTTCAAGAAGCCTGTGGCTATTCACTTTGAGAAGAACGAGAAGGCTGTCACCGAGAAGAAACAGGCAGGCGAGAATCGCAATGTCATCTTCGCCCGCACCCAGGCCCTGCTCGATGACTTTGTTGTTGGCCAGAGGAATCGTTTTCTTGCTTAGCTTTCCATAACCTCTCTTGTAGATCAACTCTCGGACACTCTTCAACCTTTGCTTGCTGGGTAGCGTCTTTGGTGTTGTGGCCTCATGGGGACGAGGCATCAACGTTCCAGTCGGAGAGGAGGAGTGCATGGTGGAAGGATGAGATGCTACCGTCAATCGTAAGGTGCTGGTAGGCGCACGTCTCCATGAACCCATTGCTGGGTAGCGTCTTTGGTGTTATGGCCTCGTGGGGACGAGGCATCGGCCTCGGTGTGCATGTTATCTCCAATTGGGCCTGGAACCCATTGTTGGGTAGCGTCTTTGGTGTTGTGTCCTCGTGGGGACGAGGCATCGGCCCCTGTGTGCATGTTATCTCCAATTCGGCCTTGACCACACGCGCCTGCTAGCACCGGGCCAGAGGAATCCTTTGCTTTTTTAGCTTTACATAACTTCTCTGCCTGCATTCTCAACCCAAAATATCCTACTTCAAGAAGCCTGCGGCTATTGACTTCGAGAAGAAGGAGAAGGTGTCACCGAGAAGAAGCAGGTAGGCGAGAATCGCAATGTCATCTTCGCCCGCAGCCAGGCCCTGCTCGATGACTTTGTTGTTGGCCAGAGGAATCGTTTGCCTTTTTAGCTTTCCATAACCTCTCTTGTAGATCAACTCTCGGACACTCTTCAACCATTGCTTGCTGGGTAGCGTCTTTGGTGTTGTGGCCTCGTGGGGACGAGGCATCAACGTCCCGGTCGGAGAGGAGGAGTGCACGGTGGAAGGATGAGATGCTACCGTCAATCGCTAGGTGCTGGCAGGCGCACGTCTCCATGAACCTATTGCTGGGTAGCGTCTTTGGTGTTGTGGCCTCGTGTGGACGAGGCATCGGCCCCTGTGTGCATGTTATCTCCAATTTGGCCTTCAACACACGCGCCTGCTAGCACCGGGCCAGAGGAATCCTTTGCTTTTTTAGCTTTCCATAACCTCTCTGCCCGCATTCTCAACCCAGAATAACCTACTTCAAGAAGCCTGCGGCTATTGACTTCGAGAAGAAGGAGAAGGCTGTCACCGAGAAGAAGCAGGCAGGCGAGAATCGCAATGTCATCTTCGCCTGCACCCAGGCCCTGCTCGATGACTTTGTTGTTGGCCAGAGGAATCATTTGCTTGTTTAGCTTTCCATAACCTCTCTTGTAGATCAAATCTCGGACACTCTTCAACCTTTGCTTGCTGGGTAGCGTCTTTGGTGTTGTGGCCTCGTGGAGACGAGGCATCAACGTCCCGGTCGGAGAGGAGGAGTGCACGGTGGAAGGATGAGATGCTACCGTCAATCGCTAGGTGCTGGCAGGCGCACGTCTCCATGAACCCATTGCTGGGTAGCGTCTTTGGTGTTGTGGCCTCGCGGGGACGAGGCATCGGCCCCTGTGTGCATGTTATCTCCAATTCGGCCTTGACCACACGCGCCTGCTAGCACCAGGCCAGGGGAATCCTTTGCTTTTTTAGCTTTCCATAACCTCTCTGCCCGCATTCTCAACCCAAAATAACCTACTTCAAGAAGCCTATGGCTATTGACTTCGAGAAGAAGGAGAAGGCTGTCACCGAGAAGAAGCAGGCAGGCGAGAATCGCAATGTCATCTTCGCCCGCACCCAGGCCCCGCTCGATGACTTTGTTGTTGGCCAGAGGAATCGTTTGCTTGTTTAGCTTTCCATAACCTCTCTTACGCCATCACTAGACACGACAGCAGGCGGCAGTACACAGTTACCTGACACCAAGGAGGAGGAGACTTCCTGGTCGCCCTCGTTTTCATCATCAATGCAGCTTGCTCGTTCCCGGACCTGGATTGCTGCTCCTCCTCGGTGTGAGGTAACTATGTATGGTCGCCCGCTGTTGTGTCCGGTGACTGTGTACTTCTCCTCCTCCTCTTCAGATCACCCTTCGACCGCCGACTCACCCTCGTCTTGCCCTCTCGCCGCCGCCGGCCGCTCGTGCGTTCCTATCGTCGGTCGGCTATGCCCTCGTCGTCCTGCTCCCCCTCGGTCTGCTGGACCTCGCCATGGCCCCGCCCTCGTCATCCAGTCAGGTCACTTGGATCTTCCTCCCTGCCTACGTTGCTCCTCTCCGTCTATCTCTTGAAAGAGTCACCGCCACCGTAGCCTTCTTCAGTTTAGAGCTGGCCTCCACCCCGGGGCCTTCTGTATTATACGGCTTTTAGAGAAAGCTTCTTGCCACAGGTAATTTCAACTAGCCCTTCTTGTATTTCTAGTTTCTATTTCCCGTTGGCAAAACATATTCGCCACTGAGAGTCTTATGTCCCAAGACCTCTTGCACATCACAGCTCACTGACTTCCCTCAGATTGTATGTGAAGTGATAGCTATGAGTGCTACTTCTGTAATTTATGAGATCTTCCTCCGCCTCCCTCCCGACGAGCCTGCGTGCCTCCTACGCGCCTCCCTGACCAGCCCTGCCTTCGAAGGGAGCTCCTCCTCCGGTATCTTAGCCTCAATCTAGACACCAAGGAGGAGGAGGACCAGTCCAGGTCCGAGCAAGAGCAGGGTGCACTCGCGTAAGCGGCGTGGCTCGTCCCCGATAGCAGCGGCGGCTGCGGCGAAGGAGGGATGCAGTACACCGTCACCGGACACGATAGCGGGCGGCAGTACACAGTTACCTGACACCGAGGAGGAGGAGACTTCCTAGCTGCCCTCATTTTCATCATCGATCCAGCCTGCTCGTTCCCGGTCCTGGACTGCCCCTCCTCCTCCTCGGTGTGAGGTAACTGGGAGACAGAGTTTTTTTTGCGAGGTGAGGAAAACGGGGTCAGATTCGGTCCGGGGTGACCGGATGAGGGAGCGTGACTTAAGGGCTGTTTGGTTCGCTACCTGATGGCTTTTTACCTGACCTGAAGCCAGTGACCCTAAAAAAAGGCATAAGAGTCCGTGACCTGACTCCCGAGCAGACATCGGTGGCGTGTTGAGCCTCGCATAGTAATTGCAGCAATGGAGGCTCTTTTCCTCTACCGTTGCCGCCGCCGGTCCAATCCGCAATTAATCAGTCTTCGGGCTTTGTGCGACGAGCAACACCCTGCTTCTCCATCCCCCCTCCCCATATATTGCGATGGATACTCACCGGGAACAGCCGCCCCGGAAGCAGCCGCCGCGGCAGGTGAAACAAGTAAGTTCCGATCTGTTTTCTTTAGCAGAGCTGGATGTTTGGGGATTTTAGCTATACTAGTACTTAACCAGACTTGGAAGTTTATGTACCCAGAAAGAGTGGAAGGAGATAGTTGCAGGGGGTGTCCTGAAGTGAAATTTGTTGAGATTATTCAGCTCATATGGTCCATTCATTAGTGATACTTTTTTTGCACAACATTCATTAGTGATACTGGAAGAAGATTAGAGCTATTGTTTGGATGGCCACGAACTGGAATTTTGTAAAAAAAATTCTGCATCGTTGGATTTTGTGGATTGTATTTTTTATTTGTGTGCTTTTGTTTGCAGCTGAAGAAACGTAAGTCAACGAGTGTGGCCTCCAATTGTTCCAACAACAAAGAGGTTTGTTCCTTATCCATTCACTGCACAAAACTTTAAGCCCCTATTGTTCCTTATTGTCATTTTTCCATAGTGGATTACAGGACAGATGTCACGAGTAAAACATGTATGGACAGAGAAAGAAATCAAGTGTATTGAGGAATTGATGAAGAACCATGTGATGGTTCAACAGTACTGGAGTGATAAACCCAAATTTTTGGCACGTGTTACAGACGCTATTAATGGGCTGGACTGCAACAAATATATAGGATATTGTTTCTTGGATGAGGAGACTGTGGAAGCCAAACTTGATAGTTTGCTTTCAAATATGAAAACCCTCTACCAGTTAGAAGAACCGATATTGGCCCCACTCTTGCTCGTTCTTTGCCCTACTCCTGCTCTTTTCGTTTTGATTGTTAACTTGTTGAAACTTTGCATTCCAGAGTATGTTCACTCTCAGTAGGGAAGAAACATTATCATACTATGGTGATGAAGCCATAAGTTCAAGTAAACGGAGGAAAAAGAAGAAAGCCAGAGTTCTCACTGAAATCAGTGACAAACCATCTGCACTGCGGTATTTGCTGAATTGTCATGTCGATGACGAGAAGATAGTGGACTATTCTGCAGTACTGGAGGACAAGTCCATTCTGGATGTGTTTATAGCCAAGGAAGACTTTGCAAGGAGGATACAATTCCTCGATTCATGGGTGGTAAGTAGTAAAGAGCTATTTGGAAAATAAATTATTTATGGAGCCTATATTTCCCTTGATATGAGCATCATGATTTCTCATCTTGTAGGCAAAGAAAAAGGGCACTCAATGTGTTCTTAATCAAGAAGACTTTCTCTCACTTCCTTGATGAGATGGTGGTAAGTAGTAAAAGTAGTAAAGAGTTGTTTGGAAAATAAAGTATTTATGGAGCCTATATTTCCCTTGATATGAGCATCACCATTTCTCATCTTGTAGGCAAAGAGAATGGTGTTGACGTCCTAAGGATTACCAAGTGGAGGACCAAGTGGGAGAGATTGAGGCTGAGCACAATCTGCAGGGGGTGAAGGCTGCGAATTTAACAGAGCGAAGGCGGAGCATCTGACAAAGTTGATGTCTCTTTGTTGGCTGTCGAAAACTTAGCTCTTTGTTGCTACCTGTAGGTCGTTAAACTTGTTACTTAGCATTGTGTCGTTTGCTACTCAACTTGAAGCCCATGTTGTTCTTGTGTTTCTTCCCTTCCTGTGTAAGGGAAGGCAAGCGGGTGTGGTCTTCTGATTTTACTTTATTTGTGTCACTGAACTAAACCTGTGAGGGTTAGACTTGTTGTTCTGTTGTCTCCTTGTTTATGCGCTTTTGCTGGCCCCAAAATTGGTGTGTATTTTGCAATGCACAATCTGTGATATGTGCATCCTCCCCATAGAACTGGTGTATCTATTTCTACCTAGCCCCAAATAATTTCTCCTTGCTGGGAAGTACTTCTATTTCTACCTAGCCCCGTATCTGAATGGAATGCTAAACACTTTTACACATGTCCTAGAACCAATAAAAGCAAAGCAAAAGAAAAAGATTAGAAAAATAAGACTTTGGTCATCTCTGCCAATGTTAATAACTACCCTACTTTGATCCTCTAGTTTAAAGAATTACTAATATAAACTTTCTCACTTCTTTTCACCTCATCCAATACCCAGTGATATAGAAGAAAGGTGAAATTTCACAATTTGCAGAACACTTCCCAAATCACTAAAATAAGCTGTCAAACTTTGAAAATGCAAACAGTGACAAGATCACCTCATTCGTATGAAAGCAACACAATCTATTTTGGTGGCAACATGTATGAAAGCTGGAACAAAATACATCCAGTCATTTTGCTAGTAACATGTTATCCAAAGCAACATAGGTCATAAGAAAGCAACGGTACACAAGTAACATGAAGCAACGGAGTCATCCCAACATGGACACACAGTTTTAAATAAAAGTCTCATGCCCTGCTTTATATATAAAGCAAACAACACCACGAGTTACAACCAGCAACGACAAACCACAAGTTCAACATGCCTCCAGCCACACAACAACAGCACCACCACACCACCCACAGCGGGCATCAGGTCCCAGATACAGAACATCCACTCAGAACTCACCCAACAAGTTCACATACAGGATAACACCATAACGACCACTACAACACACAGCAGAACCAACAAGCATCACTTTGCATTTGTCTTCTTTGTCATATTCTTAGCTTTGAGCTTTTGTTTTCTGATGTTCACTTGATCATTGTCCACTATCGCAGTAACCTCTGGAAACTTCTCTGCACTATTTTCGTTGTGGATAATAAGGTGTGCCAGCTTTGAGGCAATGTTTACCTCAATATTATTCTGGAATCTAGGGCAAACTTTTCCGTTGTAGTGCTCCAGGGCAAGGATAGATCCAAGTTTACTGTATTTGCGTTCGACATGGTAGCTAATTTGTGTTACCCTTAGTGTGTCGTCTAGCTTGGAAATCAACGAATTGGGCCCAAAGGCTTGCTTGACATGCTTCGCGAATGCAAGACCAATGGGATCAGCAGTATGTTCTGTTAATTCTGAGTTGCTGGATTGAATGATAGTGACCTAGTCTTGTACTTTAACATCAACAAAAAACACAATGCATTCTTCATTGTGAACAGTAGGAAAGAATAGCTGCAAAAATATCATATTAGTGACTGTAATATCATCGAGTGTATTATCATTAGAATCAAGCACCACATACAAATCTAAATGCGTCATTCTTGAGTTCTTGCAGTTCTTTTTTAATCACGTCTGCAAATTTATCGTCATTCTGCACTCCAAAATATTTTGCTATCAGATTTTAAAAGACATCCAAAGCTTTGTGTTTTGCAGAAAGCTTACCAGATCTTGTCCGGGGATAATGATTCTTTGTTCCGAGTAGCCTTGATGCTTATCGTCACACTTCAGGCAATGGATGAATGCATTGAGGATTCTTAGGTCATAATTATCTGCCTCCAAGAATTTTAGCAGCTCACCAGCCTTAATGGGAGTTTGGCCCACAGAAAACACGGGAGCATCATTGCCGCTACACCAATTAAAAACATGACATGAATATCAGCCATAAATTAAAAAAATCTCAACTAACAGTAATCATCCATAAACTTACGCCTTCGCTTTGATGATAACGTAGATGTCGGAACAACTTTCAGCAGACAAGGAAGTGTGTGGTTTAAAAGAAACCATGGGACCAGAAAGCCTCCTCTTGCCCGGACAAAAAACTTGTGACTTTACTGTTGAATCTTCTGAAGCAACCTTCCTCTTGAAAGCCTTTCCTTTTCCCTTGGTAACAGGCTTATCCTTGACAGCACTTCCTTCTGATGAATCTTTGGAAGCAGCCTTACTCATGCCAGCCCCTTTTTTTCCCCTTAGGAACATCCTTATTCTTACAGCGTTGGGAGAGTTGTGACCAGGCAGTGATTCTGCTGATGAGTTTTCATCTGAATCTTCCTGGCCTATCCCTTCTGAGGTTCCAAAGTCATAAGATTCTCCCAGGCTACTGCCTGAACTGTTTGGGTTAAGCGTGGCTTCCTTAGATTTTCCAAGAAGCTCGCATTCCTCTCCTTCATCAGGTATATCTTCATGGACAGATATGCGCCTGCATTTCGGATTTTTCCTGTACTCCGGATGATGCAGCAGGAATTTAGTAAGCTCCATTCGTAGCAGCTTCACCTTTTCCTTGTCAATGTTATATATGTCCTTCTTGTCGAATACTCTGACATAGAGAAGAACGTGGAATCCGCAATCACAGCTGCAATAATTGCAATAGTTGCAATAATTATTTAGTGATCACCAAATAATGAGGTATAAAAGAATACTATCAGCTCTAAAAAGGTGAACATCACTTACTTGTTTCGCTGAGCTTTAACCCCTGGAGTGACTTTCTCATACAGAGATATGTTAATGTCGTGACTCTGCAAACATGGCTGCAGATTGGTTACCAGAATATCTGCCACCTCTTTATGCTCATCTAGGTAGGAGTCAAGGAAATGTATCTTTGACTCCATATGCGAAACAACGACCAACGAAATGTGGCCATCAGCGACTATAGGGGCATATATCTGAAAAAAACAATGTCAAACTCATGGACCAGTAACACTGAAATGCAAAGATATAATATAATAATGCACATAAAGGACAAGTTATTTCTTGTGGTCTCCCTTTTTTTGGACTGTTTTGCCCTCCACCTGAATGAAAATAACCCACCACTTCCACCCGTAAGTACATTAAATCGCCAGAAAAAAAGGTTGCCGATCCCTGTGCTTCCAATCATTCCTTCTATTCATGGCCCCTCAATCTCCTGTCCATGGCGGGTGGCATAAACAACTAGGCCAGCCCGGCAGCACCAACAACAGATGAGGCTGCCAAGCTTTAGTGATAGCACTCGATTTGGTACCGCAGGCTAGCTGGAAGAGAAAAAATAGGGGATTTTTTGTCAGGGAGGAGGAGATGGAGGGGAGGGAGGCGTTGGGAAAAGATTGGCCGGGCCAGCTTCTGCTAGCAACAGTCGATGCAAAGAGAGATGCAACGATAGGGTGATTGCTAGCACTATGAGATCATCGACCGAGCAATGCGGCTGTGTTGGTTGGGTAATTGTTGATGAGACGTGGAAGAAGTAGAAGCCTGTGCAGTTCGATCTGGTCTGCAAGTTGGCGTCGACCACCACCTGAAGCCAAACTCGGTGGAATGACTATGTAGTTGCTGTAGCGACAGTCAACAAATGTGGTGTCAAAGTGTCCAGGCGCTGGAACATCTACAAGGAAATCTCCAAAATGCGAAAGGTTGCTTTCTGGTTGAAATAGGG
The DNA here is from genome assembly GCF_018294505.1 of Triticum aestivum. Lineage (NCBI taxonomy): Eukaryota > Viridiplantae > Streptophyta > Magnoliopsida > Poales > Poaceae > Triticum > Triticum aestivum. The sequence goes on along the minus strand of NC_057801.1, from coordinate 849,851,249 downwards.
AGAAATGTGTTTTCAGTGGATAACTCACTTGAAATAGCGACAAGCTTCATGTACGTCGTATTATTCAGTTGTTGCTTCTAATGAATCTTGGGAGGTTTGTTCTGAACTTGTACTCAGACTTCCTAACTAATCCCCTTTGAAGATGTGGCCAAGTGAGATATATTGAAGTTTATAGTAATTTTCGCAAACAAATTATGACATGGCAAAAATATTTTTAAGGTTAATTTAGATAATTGGCTTGGTTCACTATATTATGCTCATGGAAAATAATTTACAATGTGCTCTTCCGCAGCAAAGCGCGGGCATTTTGCTAGTAATGACAAACCTCATTCGCATCCTTCACCCTATCAGATTCAAGCTCTTGTCCTCCAGAAATACTTTTATTCAGAAGATATTGCTGGAAAAAAAGAAAGGGATGACAATTATAGGTAAAGCATAAACACATTAAAAATCCATAAGCAAGTTTCTTAGATAAGTATACTTACAACAACACCATAACTTAGGACAGCTTTATCAACATTGTCCGCTAAAAAACTGTCACATACAAGATGAAGTATGTCTGAGTGCATTTTACCCTTTTTTTCAAGCACTCCACAAAAGTGGACTCGGGTATATGATATGGACCAATATCCACTACAATTTCGTCACGTGTTCTCTCTAGCACGCGCTTCTTGTAGAGAGTAACTAAATCATCCTGATGCTGAAAAAAAAGGACAACATCAGTACTATGCAATGCTCCCGCTGACCTTGAAAAGGAGAAGCGATACTCACCAATTCAAATTGTTTGTACGGGCTTTCCTCCCATTTCTCGAACTCAAAAGAAGAAAGCGGCTTCGCTGTCTTGCTATACTGATTCTCCTTTTCCCCCGAAAGGGACATAAACCAATAAGAAATTGCATCATAATATAATGCATACTTTCTTACAGGTTCCTTTTCTTACAGGTTGACTGATACGAGCAACGAGCATCTTCTCATCATATAAGTTTATTCGACCAGATTTTTCCACGTCTAACTGATTCCCTATGCAGCAATCCACGAAGACAATCTGAGAACAAGTGAAAAGAATTGGGCATTAGTTTAAGAGGGATTGGGAACATGTATATATGATAGCAACACAGGTCACTTTGCTGGCAACAATGCATAGGGAAGCAACAGCAAAGGCTCGCTTGCCAAAGCATTGGGAGTTAGGTCATTTTGAGGAAATTAAACTATTTAAGCTCCTAGTACTTACCAAAGGCACAGCCACACAACCAAGGAAGGGATTTTTGCTGGGTTTCATCTCGCAGCCATTCATCAACTGCTCATGTACCACATGTGCCCAGTCAACATCCCCCAGCTTATTTAGGTCATGTACCTTTTGAAGTGTAGGAGCGGTGACATAGACCGAGTTTCCAGGCACTAAAAATCTTTCATATATTGCCGCTAAGTATAGCCTCGCGAGCATCTGCGGGGTAACGTAAGGTTTGACGTTTGTTTTCTCACAATTTCTAAATAACAGTAAAATGTTCTTGACGCCGAACAATTCTCGCAGATGTGTTGCTTTTTTTGCAGACTCTTTGCTGTGCTATTCTTTTCCCTCCTTTTCTTTTGGTTTGTACGTTTCAATTACGTACTTTTAAGGCTTTGGTCATGTTAATGTACTCCTGATCTGCTGGCCCTGTGTCTTCTGGTTCTAGTAACTCCTTAGTAGAGCCTGTCGGCAGGTCGAGGACATGCTGCAAAATATCCTTGGTGACCCACAAGGAATCTCCTTCCCTTATCCGAAATTCAATTGTATTTTTGATTCTATCAACGACAACACAATCCATTAAATCAAACAAGAGTACCCTGCTAGCAAGGCCATCTAGCTTGAAATTCATCAGCTTATTCAAACCAGCATTGTCAAGCACTTGAACCACCTCTTGTGGAAACAAGTCACGCAACTCTGGCGCCAAGCCAGACTGGCATCGCGTTGGTAGTGAGCTGCAATTGCTCAATAATGGTCAATCAGCAATTCAGAACACACAGTCTACATGAAAGGTATTGCTATGAATGTAGTAAGCAACTACAACAGATCAACAGAACAGATGAATTTGTCCATGTAACAAAGTACAAGTAAGTCCCAAATATAATATTAGTCTAAATAGTGACAAATTCTTTGAATTTTTAAAGAGCAACATTTCGTTAGTTTAAGAAGTCGTTTTTATCATCAATGGTGAGATTTTTGCATCAATTCATTCTCAGTCTAAACTAACTTGCAGTACGCAATGGGTGGTCCCCCCAAATTATTTAAAGAATCGCTCTGTGATTAATCCTTTTCGGTAGGCAATTCCACATTAGGGTACAAAAGAGAAATATGTAATTCCTAGTGGATCAACAAAATACAAAATACGCTGCTGGGTGTAGAGGATCAATTCAAGGAGCAGGAGAAGCAAGGATGACCCCCATTCACAATACCTTTCGGACATTTCTTCGAGCACCTGACGAGCACAAAGGGGACGGCGGCGCCAGAACGGGGGCGCCGGGGAGGACACCGGAGCCGGCGCTGCAACCGGAGCGGGCGAGGGAGAAGATGGCCAGTTGGGCGAGGAAGAAGATGGCCAATTGGCGGCGGCGGGAGGAGTGGTGGGATTGGGGATGGTGGGGCAGAAGTCGATGGCTGGGAGAGGAGGGGCAGGAGCGAGAAGGAGAAGGGGCGGATTTTTATTCGCCCCTACGAATAGCCTCCTCGCCTCCTCGCCTCATACAAATTTGTTCGAATTTGAAGAAACAGATGTTGGTTGGTAACATGCCTACGAAAGCAACACAAGCCACTATAATGGCAACATTTACATGAAAGCAACACAGGTCAATATGATGGCAACAAATAGAAATATGTAGAAAGTTTCCCAAAATTTGAAGTTTATACTGTCACTTTATGCTAAATTCTGAGGTTTTCACCTAAAATTCAACAGGGCATTATTATAAAAATAAAAAAATAAAAAAATATAAGAACTTCACAATCTATCTATGTTTGTTTATAAGATCATGTGTAGGAAATTTGAGGTGATTTTGAGGTGGTCGAAAAAATCACGTTGTTAGAAAAGCTGGTGTGACCGTCGCCGCCTTGCCCTCCTCGTCCGACAACAGATGTTCTTGATCCCGCCTCGCCTTCCCCTTTGCTCTTTGACATTTCTGCCTGGCCGTGCATCGCGGACTCCAGCAACGCACTGGATATACCTTACCGGGACCCGCCAACCCAGGTGCGCGCCCAACCTCGACGCCGGACCCCAGGACCTTGGAGCCGAGCTGTTGTTCGCAACAGAGCACATCCACACGCTATGCATCGTGCAATGCAGCCTCAAGACGGAGAAGCTCACAGTTATAGTGGACGTGCATGCACATCACGCTCCCGGCGCCTTTGAATCTTGCCGTCCCCTCACTCTCACCGTCGCCGCCATGCCCTTCTCGTACGCCAAGGGATGTTCTTGAGCCCCGTCGCCACCATGCCCTCCTCGTACGCCAAGGGATGTTCTTGAGACCGCCTCGCCTTCCCCTTTCCTCTTTGCCATTTCCGTCTGGCCATGCATTGCGGACTCCAGCAGCGCGACTGCGTTTGAACTCATCGTCCACCTCCCTACACTGGACGCACCTTACCGGCACCCGCCAACCTAGGTGCGCGCCCACCCTCGACGCCAGACTCCAAGACCTTGGCGCCGAGCTGTTGCTCGCAACAGAGCACATCCACATGCACTGCTTGAGTGTTCCTCTTTGACATTTCTACCTGGCCGTGCATCACGGACTCCAGCAGCGCGGCCGCGTTTGAACTCATCGTCCACCTCCGCACACTGGACGCACCTTACCGGCACCCGCCAACCCGGGGGCGCGCCCACCCTTCCTCCACCCCTTCCTCCGTCACCTCACTCTCACCGTCACCGCCTTGCCCTCCTCATCCGACAATGAATGTTCTTGATCCTGCCTCGCCTTCCCCTTTGCTCTTTGACATTTCTACCTGGTCGTGCATCACGGACTCCAGCAACGCACTAGACGTACCTTACCGAGACCCGCCAACCCAGGAGCGCGCCGAACCTCGACGCTGGGCCCCAGGACCTTGGAGCCGGGCTCTTGTTCACAACAGAGCACATCCACACACTATGCTTCGTGCAATGCAGCCTCAAGACGGAGAAGCTCACAGTTATAGTGGATGTGCATGCACATCACGCTCCCGACGCCTTTGAATCTCGCCGTCCATAGTCATGGTGTTTATCCAGCGACATCTAGCATCCTTGTTAAAACGAAAAATAACTGCAAATGAGAAGCAACAAAGTGGAAAGGAAACAAAAACGAACCTACAACAGAGTGCAAGCCAGATTGTTTCAACATGCGTTGCACTATCACTTTGAGCTAAATTTCGAGGTTTTCACCTGAAATCCAACCGGGCATTATAAATATAAAAAAAACTCAAAAAAATGTAAAAACTTCACAATCTATCCAACCCAGTAAGCTGGTTTTGAACACTGTCTGAACAAGAAGCTTTTTTAGGGGGGTGTTCGGCAGCACTATCATCTTGTCCATCCCAAGTTCTTTTCCCTAAAGAAGATGATACAGGACAATTTAATCTACTACAAGGCAGCCTGGACTTGAGATGCCTGAACACCTTAAGCAGCAGGTCCTTATTTTCCACAATGTCTTCTTCTTTGTCCTGCATAAACAAAACAAACATGGTCAGTTGGGAAGGGACCTAGCATTGAGATAAGTTTTTATTATTATATGGATTGCACTGCTTACCAGAAACTTTTGGACCATCGTCTCAAATTTCTCAATCCGTTCTTGTATAACTTTGAGCTCAACCGTTCCATTCAATACAGAATAAACAAGCTTTTACAGATCAGGATCAGTAGGCTTTGGATACTTGCCATTGAACGTTCTCGACTTCATTTTGCAATCAATGGCAAGAAGGATACTCTCATCCATACTGGCGGTTTGCAGCTCCATCAATCTGCTGAAGCATGAAAAACAACTCAAATTCTCTCCAAAAATTGTAGAAAATGTGCCTATAATTTCTTATACAAATTAAAGCTAAACTAAACCTTGGAGGGCTTGCACGCAGTCCCAAGGCAGTGGCTTCTGAGAACGATCTCCTCTTACACGTTTCACTGTATTCTAAGAATTGCACGCGTGTCAGTTTGACAAAATCTTAAGTACCTCCCTGGAGCCCGCTTTTTATCTTTTGAAAATGATAAGCATCAAATATTTTCGAAAAAAATACCTACATGTAGTGGCGGAGTCAGGAAATTTTTAGAGGGGGTGCCCTACCACAAAACAAAAATATGGCATGTCATGCAATACACTAGCCTTTTGGGTCATTCAGGTGTATAATATGGAGAATTGGAGATGGCGAAGATATCAGAATATGGAGGGACTACTGGTTGCCTAAGAATCACTCTTTAAGTCCTGTGAAAGGAAAAACTAAAGTCTGGTTTAGAAGAGTGGCTCAACTAGTTAATCAAGAGCTGAATGAGTGTAACGAAGACCTAATTAGGAAAAATTTCTATCCAAATGATGCGGACATGATCTTGAAGTTAAATGCTCCCACAAAAAGCAGAAAGGGCTTCCCAGCTTGGCACTATGAAAGCAATGGGGTTTTCTCTGTTAGGAGGGTAAATATTGCTGAGGACATGGTGAGGCCTTTTCTTCTGTTGGTCGGCTGCCCAGATTGCAAGACCACCAGAAGGTTATCATGCGCGTCTCACAGTCAATGGCTAATCCGGATGCATTTTATGGGAAATGTTTAAGATATAAACTTGACTATTAGGTACCCTACTATTTTTTGCTTTTGAATAATAGGTATATCAAAATGGCCATGTAGGATGAACACCTCCCTGATGTTTGCTTTACCTTTACTGTAGGGTAAGAAATGTGGCTTTTACAAATGGCTTCATGAATATGCACAGTACCTGCGGAAGATTGGCGAACCGGCTCCCCAGAATCTTCTTGGTAGAATTGAAGAACTTCATATGAATAAAGTAGCAAGTTTCAATCTGTTGGAGGGCGAGGTGAACAGTGCCCATCACGCAGAGGTGATTGAACTTGAGGGAGTGCCGAGGGAAAGAAAACTTCAGGAGATGGTGAACACACTCCAGAATGAAAAAATACTTAAGGAACTGGAGGATGCACTGGAGAAGGCGAATGCAAGAGGAAGGCCTTGTTTTATCAGTTGTTTTATCATGTTTTTCTGGTTCATTTCTTTGTGTTTCACTGTGTTTGTTGGTCATACTTTGGAAGCTGGGCAGAACTAGTTAGGACAAGTGCTCATGGTGTAATTATGGCAGTGAGCCAGTGAATGACATCCTAGACTTAATAGTTCTATGAACTCGTGCTGTTGCCTTTTGATGACTATGTTTGTCGCATAGCAAAAAATATTATCCTTGCCACATAATTTACTGAGTTTGTCCCGGAATTTTGTCCCTACCTTCAGCAATTTTGCCACTACCTTCGGGAATTTTGTCCCTGTTACTGCTATCACGATGTGATGCCTCTATTGCTCCTGGTTGTATTTTCCCTGATGAGATAGATTCATGTATTGAGGAACACCCCTGGGTGCATGTCTAATACCATGTTAATAAAAACTAGATACAAGTTGACCGAAGGCACCAAATAAAGTGCTAACAAAACCAAAAGGAAACAAAATATAGAAAAGAGAAAACAGAGAAAGAAGATCATTTATACTCTCAAAAGTACTCTGCATCGTTGAAAAACTTTGGTTTGTCTTTTTTATAGCATGTCTTCTCTTTATCCTTAGCTTTCTCTGTCACTGATTTAGGCAGTCTCATAGTCGAGCCCGTAACAAAGCTAGGTTGTTTTCCCTTATCATTTGCACAGTCAACACCACCAGCGCCAAGTTCACAAACGTACCTTTTCAGAAAGCTTACTGAGTGTTCGATATTTGCCTCACCTTTCACATGGACTGCATCATTTCTTAGATGCCATGACCTCCATAGAACCAGAAGTGCAAGCCCCCTATTCTCTTTTGTAATGTTAGCCAGAAGAATAAGGAGCCAATCTGGCCCTGAATACCTGAACAAATCTTTTCATAGGGAAGCTCCCAGAATTTTCTCATCTCATTCCTTAGAGCTCTCGCCGTTGTGCATGCAACCATGGCATGATAACTAGTTTCATGTTCTCTTCCACATTAGGAGCATGTACCTTCAAGTTCTAGCTTTCTTCTGAATTTGTTCATCTTTGTTGGAAGGTTGTCCTTTGCTAATCTCCAACCAAAAACTCCGACTTTGTTTGGGACAGGAGCATTCCAAATTTTTCCATAAAATTTTCTATCCAGATCTCTTGCAGTGCTAGAACTAGAACCATGCTGACTGTCATTTGCTAAATTGTAAGCCAATCCAAATTGTAAGCCAATATTTGCACTCCTAACAAAGAAAACCCCATTGCTTTCATAGTGCCAAGCTGGAAAGCCCTTTCTGCTTTTTGTGGGAGCATTTAACTTCAAGATCATCTTCGCATCATTTGGATAGAAATTTTTCCTAATTAGGTCTTCGTTCCACTCATTCAGCTCTTGATTAACTAGTTGAGCCACTCCTCTAAACTCGGCTTTAGTTTTTCCTTGCATAGGCCTAAAGAGTGATTCTTAGGCAACCAGTTGTCCCTCCATATTCTGATATCTTCGCCATCTCCAATTCTCCATATTATACACCTGAATGACCCAAAAGGCTAGTGTATTGTGTGACATGCCATATTTTTGTTTTGTGGTAGGGCACACCCTCCAAAAATTTCCTGACTCCGCCTCTGCATGTAGGTATTTTTTTCAAAAATATTTAATCCTTATCATTTTCAAAAGATAAAAAACGGGCTCCAGGGAGATACTTATGATTTTGTCAAACTCACACGCGTGCAATTCTTAGAATACAATGAAACGTGTAAGAGGAGATCATTTTCAGAAGCCACTGCCTTGGGACTGCGTGCAAGCCCTCCAAGGTTTAGTTTTGCTTTAATTTGTATAGGAAATCATAGGCACATTTTCTAAAATTTCTGGAGAGATTTTGAGTTGTTTTTCATGCTTACAGCAGATTGATGGAGCTGCAAACCGCCAGTATGGATGAGAGTATCCTTCTTGCCATTGATTGCAAAATGAAGTCGAGAACGTTCAACGGCAAGTATCCAAAGCCTACTGATCTTGATCTGCAGAAGCTTGTTTATTTTGTATTGAATGGAACGGTTGAGCTCAAAGTTATACAAGAACGGATTGAGAAATTTTAGATGATGGTCCAAAAGTTTCTGGTAAGCAGTGCAATCCATATAATAATAAAAACTTATTTCAATACTAGGGCCCTTCCCAACTGACCATGTTTGTTTTGTTTATGCAGGACAAAGAAGAAGACATTGTGGAAAATAAGGACCTGCTGCTTAAGGTGTTCAGGCATCTCAAGTCCAGGCTGCCTTGTAGTAGATTAAATCATCCTCTATCATCTTCTTCAGGGAAAAGAACTTGGGATGGACAGGATGACAGTGCTGCCGAACATCCCCCTAAAAAAGCCTCTTGTTCAGGCAATGTTCAAAACCAGCTTACTGGGTTGGATAGATTGTGAAGTTTTTACATTTTTTTGAGTTTTTTATCTGTATAATGCCCGGTTGGATTTCAGGTGAAAACCTCAAAATTTAGCTCAAAGTGATAGTGCAGCGCATGTTGAAACAATCTGGAGTGATAAACCCAAATTTTTGGCACGTGTTACAGACGCTATTAATGGGCTGGACTGCAACAAATATATAGGATATCGTTTCTTGGATGAGGAGACTGTGGAAGCCAAACTTGATAGTTTGCTTTCAAATATGAAAACCCTCATACCAGTTAGAAGAACCGATATTGGCCCCACTCTTGCTCGTTCTTTGCCCTACTCCTGCTCTTTTCGTTTTGATTGTTAACTTGTTGAAACTTTGCATTCCAGAGTATGTTCACTCTCAGTAGGGAAGAAACATTATCATACTATGGTGATGAAGCCATAAGTTCAAGTAAACGGAGGAAAAAGAAGAAAGCCAGAGTTCTCACTGAAATCAGTGACAAACCATCTGCACTGCGGTATTTGCTGAATTGTCATGTCGACGACGAGAAGATAGTTGACTATTCTGTGGTACTGGAGTACAAGTCCATTCTGGATGTGTTTATAGCCAAGGAAGACTTTGCAAGGAGGATACAATTCCTCGATTCATGGGTGGTAAGTAGTAAAGAGCTATTTGGAAAATAAATTATTTATGGAGCCTATATTTCCCTTGATATGAGCATCATGATTTCTCATCTTGTAGGCAAAGAAAAAGGGCACTCAATGTGTTCTTAATCAAGAAGACTTTCTCTCACTTCCTTGATGAGATGGTGGTAAGTAGTAAAAGTAGTAAAGAGCTGCTTGGAAAATAAAGTATTTATGGAGCCTATATTTCCCTTGATATGAGCATCACCATTTCTCATCTTGTAGGCAAAGAGAATGGTGTTGACGTCCTAAGGATTACCAAGTGGAGGACCAAGTGGGAGAGATTGAGGCTGAGCACAATCTGCGGGGGGTGAAGGCTGCGAATGTAACAGAGCGAAGGCGGAGCATCTGACAAAGTTGATGTCTCTTTGTTGGCTGTGGAAAACTTAGCTCTTTGTTGCTACCTGTAGGTCATTAAACTGGTTACTTAGCGTTGTGTCGTTTGCTACTCAACTTGAAGCCCATGTTGTTCTTGTGTTTATTCCCTTCTTGTGTAAGGCAAGGCAAGCGGGTGTGGTCTTCTGGTTTTACTTTATTTGTGTCGCAGAATTAAACCTGTGAGGGTTAGACTTGTTGTTCTGTTGTCTCCTTGTTTATGCGCTTTTGCTGGCCCCAAAATTGGTGTGTATTTTGCAATGCACAATCTGTGATATGTGCAGCCTCCCCATAGAACTGGTGTATCTATTTCTACCTAGCCCCAAATAATTTCTCCTCACTGGGAAGTATTTCTATTTCTACCTAGCCCCGTATCTGAATGTAATGCTAAACACTTTTACACATGTCCTAGAACCAATAAAAGCAAAGCAAAAGAAAAAGATTAGAAAAATAAGACTTTGGTCATTTCTGCCAATGTTAATAACTACCCTACTTTGATCCTCTGGTTTAAAGAATTACTAATATAAACTTTCTCACTTCTTTTCACCTCATCCAATACCAAGTGATATAGAAGAAAGGTGAAATTTCACAATTTGCAGAACACTTCCCAAATCACTAAAATAAGCTGTCAAACTTTGAAAATGCAAACAGTGACAAGATCACTTCATTCGTATGAAAGCAACACAATCTATTTTGGTGGCAACAGGTATGAAAGCTGGAACAAAATACATCCAATCATTTTGCTAGTAACATGTTATCCAAAGCAACATAGGTCATAAGAAAGCAACGGTACACAAGTAACATGAAGCAACGGAGTCATCCCAACATGGACACACAGTTTTAAATAAAAGTCTCATGCCCTGCTTTATATATAAAGCAAACAACACCACGAGTTACAACCAGCAATGACAAACCACAAGTTCAACATGCCTCCAGCCACACAACAACAGCACCACCACACCACCCACAGCGGGCATCAGGTCCCAGATACAGAACATCCACTCAGAGCTCACCCAACAAGTTCACATACAGGATAACACCATAACGACCACTACAACACACAGCAGAACCAACAAGCATCACTTTGCATTTGTCTTCTTTGTCATATTCTTAGCTTTGAGCTTTTGTTTTCTGATGTTCACTTGATCGTTGTCCACTATCGCAGTAACCTCTGGAAACTTCTCTGCACTATTTTCGTTGTGGATAATAAGGTGCGCCAGCTTTGAGGCAATGTTTACCTCAATATTATTCTGGAATCTAGAACAAACTTTTCCGTTGTAGTGCTCCAGGGCAAGGATAGATCCAAGTTTACTGTATTTGCGTTCGACATGGTAGCTTATTTGTGTTACCCTTAGTGTGTCGTCTAGCTTGGAAATCGGCGAATTGGGCCCAAAGGCTTGCTTGACATGCTTCGCGAATGCAAGACCAATGGGATCAGCAGTATGTTCTGTTAATTCAGAGTTGCTGGATTGGATGATAGTGACATAGTCTTGTACTTTAACATCAACAAAAAACACAATGCATTCTTCATTGTGAACAGTAGGAAAGAATAGCTGCAAAAATATCATATTAGTGCTGTAATATCATCGAGTGTATTGTCATTAGAATCGAGCACCACTTACAAATCTAAATGCGTCATTCTTGAGTTCTTGCAGCTCTTTTTTAATCACGTCTGCAAATTTATCGTCATTCTGCACTCCAAAATATTTTGCTATCAGATTTTAAAAGACATCCAAAGCTTTGTGTTTTGCAGAAAGCTTACCAGATCTTGTCCGGGGATAATGATTCTTTGTTCCGAGTAGCCTTGATGCTTATCGTCACACTTCAGGCAATGGATGAATGCATTGAGGATTCTTAGGTCATAATTATCTGCCTCCAAGAATTTTAGCAGCTCACCAGCCTTAATGGGAGTTTGGCCCACAGAAAACACAGGAGCATCATTGCCGCTACACCAATTAAAAACATGACCTAAATATCAGCCATAAATTAAAAAAATCTCAACTAACAGTAATCATCCATAAACTTACGCCTTCGCTTTGATGATATCGTAGATGTCGGAACAACTTTCAGCAGACAAGGAAGTGTGTGGTTTAAAAGAAACCATGGGGCCAGAAAGCCTCCTCTTGCCCGGACAAAAAACTGGTGACTTTACTGTTAAATCTTCTGAAGCAACCTTCCTCTTGAAAGCCTTTCCTTTTCCCTTGGTAACAGGCTTATCCTTGACAGCACTTCCTTCTGATGAATCTTTGGAAGCAGCCTTACTCATGCCAGCCCCTTTTTTTCCCCATGGGAACATCCTTATTCTTACAGCGTTGGGAGAGTTGTGACCAGGCAGTGATTCTTCATCTGAATCTTAGAAAGATTCAGATGAAAACTCATCAGCAGAATCACTGCCTGGTCACAACTCTCCCAACGCTGTCAAGAATAAGGTTGTTCCCATGGGAAAAAAGGGGCTGACACGAGTAAGGCTACTTCCAAAGATTCATCAGAAGGAAGTGTTGTCAAGGATAAGCCTGTTACCAAGGGAAAAGGAAAGGCTTTCAAAAGGAAGGTTGCTTCAGAAGATTCAACAGTAAAGTCACCAGTTTTTTGTCCGGGCAAGAGGAGGTTTCCTGGTCCCATGGTTTCTTTTAAACCACACACTTCCTAGTCTGCTGAAAGTCGTTCCGACATCTACGATATCATCAAAGCGAATGCGTAAGTTTATGGATGATTACTGTTAGTTGAATTTTTTTTAATTTATGGCTGATATTTATATCATGTTTTTAATTGGTGTAGCGGCAATGATGCTCCCGTGTTTTCTGTGGGCCAAACTTCCATTAAGGCTGGTGAGCTGCTAAAATTCTTGGAGGCAAATAACTATGACCTGAGAATCCTCAATGCATTCATCCATTGCCTGAAGTGTGACGATAAGCATCAACGCTACTCGGAACAAAGAATCATTATCCCCGCACAAGATCTAGTAAGCTTTCTGCAAAAACACAAAGCTTTGGACGTCTTTTAAAATCTGATAGCAAAATATTTTAGAGTGCAGAATGATGATAAATTTGCGGATGTGATTAAAAAAGAGCTGCAGGAACTCAAGAATGACGCATTTAGATTTGTAAGTGGTGCTTGATTCTAATGATAATACACTCAATGATACTACAGTCATTGATATGATATTTCTGTAGCTATTCTTTCCTACTGTTCACAATGAAGAATGCATTGTGGTTTTTGTTGATGTTAAAGTACAAGACCAGGTCACTATCATTCAATCTAGCAACTCAGAATTAACAGAACATACTGCTGATCCCATTGGTCTTGCATTCGCGAAGCATGTCAAGCAAGCCTTTGGGCCCAATTCGCCGATTTCCTTGACTCCTAGTCGTTTATGCCACCCGCCATGGACAGGAGATCGAGGGGCCGCGAATAGAAGGAACGATTGGAAGCACAGGGATCGGCAGCCTTTTTTTTCTGGCGATTTAATGTACTTACGGGTGGCAGTGGTGGGTTATTTTCATTCAAGTGGAGGGAAAAACAGTCCAAAAAAAGGGAGACCATAAGAAATAACTTGTCCTTTATGTGCATTATTATATTATATCTTTGTATTTCAGTGTTACTGGTCCATGAGTTTGACATTGTTTTTTTCAGATATATGCCCCTATAGTCGCTGATGGCCACATTTCGTTGGTCGTTGTTTCGCATACGGAGTCAAAGATATATTTCCTTGAACCCAGATGAGCATAAAGAGGTGGCAGATATTCTAGTAACCAATCTGCAGCCATGTTTGCAGAGGAACGACATTGACATATCTCTGTAAGAGAAAGTCACTCCAGGGGTTAAAGCTCAACGAAACAAGAAGTGATGTTCACCTTTTTAGAGCTGATAGAATTATTTTATACCTCATTATTTGGTGATCACTAAATAATTATTGCAACTATTGCAATTATTGCAGCTGTGATTGCGGATTCCACATTCTTCTCTATGTCACAGGATTCGACGAGAAGGACATATATAACATCGACAAGAAAAAGGTGAAGCTGCTACGAATGGAGCTTACTAAATTCCTGCTGCATCATCCGAAGAACAGGAAAAATCCGAAACGCATGCGCATATCTGTCCATAAAGATATACCTAATGAAGAAGAGGAATGCGAGCTTCTTGGAAAATCTGAGGAAGCCACGCTTAACCCAAACAGTTCAGGCAGTAGCCTGGGAGAATCTTATGACTTTGGAACCTCAGAAGGGATAGGCCAGGAAGATTCAGATGAAAACTCATCAGCAGAATCACTGCCTGGTCACAACTCTCCCAACGCTGTCAAGAATAAGGTTGTTCCCATGGGAAAAAAAAGGGCTGGCACGAGTAAGGCTGCTTCCAAAGATTCATCAGAAGGAAGTGCTGTCAAGGATAAGCCTGTTACCAAGGGAAAAGGAAAGGCTTTCAAGAGGAAGGTTGCTTCAGAAGATTCAACAGTAAAGTCACCAGTTTTTTGTCCAGGCAAGAGGAGGTTTTCTGGTCCCATGGTTTCTTTTAAACCACACACTTCCTTGTCTGCTGAAAGTCATTCCGACATCTACAATATCATCAAAGCGAAGGCGTAAGTTTATGGATGATTACTGTTAGTTGAATTTTTTTTAATTTCTGCCTGATATTTATATCATGTTTTTAATTGGTGTAGCGGCAATGATGCTCCCGTGTTTTCTGTGGGCCAAACTTCCATTAAGGCTGGTGAGCTGCTAAAATTCTTGGAGGCAAATAACTATGACCTGAGAATCCTCAATGCATTCATCCATTGCCTGAAGTGTGACGATAAGCATCAACGCTACTCGGAACAAATAATCATTATCCCCGCACAAGATCTACTAAGCTTTTTGCAAAACACAAAGCTTTGGACGTCTTTTAAAATCTGATAGCAAAATATTTTGAAGTGCAGAATGATGATAAATTTGCGGAAGTGATTAAAAAAGAGCTGCAGGAACTCAAGAATGACGCATTTAGATTTGTAAGTGGTGCTCGATTCTAATGATAATACACTCAATGATAGTACAGTCATTGATATGATATTTCTGCAGCTATTCTTTCCTACTGTTCACAATGAAGAATGCATTGTGGTTTTTGTTGATGTTAAAGTACAAGACCAGGTCACTATCATTCAATCTAGCAACTCAGAATTAACAGAACATACTGCTGATCCCATTGGTCTTGCATTCGCGAAGCATGTCAAGCAAGCATTTGGGCCCAATTCGCCGATTTCCTTGACTCCTAGTCGTTTATGCCACCCGCCATGGACAGGAGATCGAGGGGCCGCGAATAGAAGGAACGATTGGAAGCATAGGGATCGGCAGCCTTTTTTTTCTGGCGATTTATTGTACTTACGGGTGGCAGTGGTGGGTTATTTTCATTCAAGTGGAGGGAAAAACAGTCCAAAAAAAGGGAGGGCATAAGAAATAACTTGTCCTTTATGTGCATTATTATATTATATCTTTGTATTTCAGTGTTACTGGTCCATGAGTTTGACATTGTTTTTTTCAGATATATGCCCCTATAGTCACTGATGGCCACATTTCGTTGGTCGTTGTTTCGCATATGGAGTCAAAGATATATTTCCTTGACTCCTACCCAGATGAGCATAAAGAGGTGGCAGATATTCTAGTAACCAATCTGCAGCCATGTTTGCAGAGGAACGACATTGACATATCTCTGTAAGAGAAAGTCACTCCAGGGGTTAAAGCTCAACGAAACAAGAAGTGATGTTCACCTTTTTAGAGCTGATAGTATTCTTTTATACCTCATTATTTGGTGATCACTAAATAATTATTGCAACTATTGCAATTATTGCAGCTGTGATTGCAGATTCCACATTCTTCTCTATGTCACAGGATTCGACGAGAAGGACATATATAACATCGACAAGGAAAAGGTGAAGCTGCTACGAATGGAGCTTACTAAATTCCTGCTGCATCATCCGAAGAACAGGAAAAATCCGAAAGGCATGCGCATATCTGTCCATGAAGATATACCTGATGAAGAAGAGGAATGCGAACTTCTTGGAAAATCTGAGGAAGCCACGCTTAACCCAAACAGTTCAGGCAGTAGCCTGGGAGAATCTTATGACTTTGGAACCTCAGAAGGGATAGGCCAGGAAGATTCAGATGAAAACTCATCAGCAGAATCACTGCCTGGTCACAACTCTCCCAACGCTGTCAAGAATAAGGTTGTTCCCATGGGAAAAAAGGGGCTGGCACGAGTAAGGCTGCTTCCAAAGATTCATCAGAAGGAAGTGCTGTCAAGGATAAGCCTGTTACCAAGGGAAAAGGAAAGGCTTTCAAAAGGAAGGTTACTTCAGAAGATTCAACAGTAAAGTCACCAATTTTTTGTCCGGGCAAGAGGAGGTTTTCTGGTCCCATGGTTTCTTTTAAACCACACACATCCTTGTCTGCTGAAAGTCGTTCCGACATCTACGATATCATCAAAGCGAAGGCGTAAGTTTATGGATGATTACTGTTAGTTGAATTTTTTTTAATTTATGGCTGATATTTATATCATGTTTTTAATTGGTGTAGCGGCAATGATGCTCCCGTGTTTTCTGTGGGCCAAACTTCCATTAAGGCTGGTGAGCTGCTAAAATTCTTGGAGGCAAATAACTATGACCTGAGAATCCTCGATGCATTCATCCATTGCCTGAAGTGTGACGATAAGCATCAACGCTACTCGGAACAAAGAATCATTATCCCCACACAAGATCTAGTAAGCTTTCTGCAAAACACAAAGCTTTGGACGTCTTTTAAAATCTGATAGCAAAATATTTTGGAGTGCAGAATGATGATAAATTTGCGGACGTGATTAAAAAAGAGCTGCAAGAACTCAAGAATGACGCATTTAGATTTGTAAGTGGTGCTCGATTCTAATGATAATACACTCAATGATATTACAGTCATTGATATGATATTTCTGCAGCTATTCTTTCCTACTATTCACAATGAAGAATGCATTGTGTTTTTTGTTGATGTTAAAGTACAAGACCAGGTCACTATCATTCAATCTAGCAACTCAGAATTAACAAAACATACTGCTGATCCCATTGGTCTTGCATTCGCGAAGCATGTCAAGCAAGCCTTTGGGCCCAGTTCGCCGATTTCCAAGCTAGACGACACACTAAGGGTGACACAAATTAGCTACCATGTCGAACGCAAATACAGTAACCTTGGATCTATCCTTGCCCTGGAGCACTACAACGGAAAAGATTGCCCCAGATTCCAGAATAATATTGAGGTAAACATTGCCTCAAAGCTGGCGCACCTTATTATCCAGAATGAAAATAGTGCAGAGAAGTTTCCAGAGGTTACTGCGATAGTGGACAACGATCAAGTGAACATCAGAAAACAAAAGCTTAAAGCCAAGAATATGACAAAGAAGACAAATGCAAAGTGATGCTTGTTGGTTCTGCTGTGTGTTGTAGTGGTCATTATGGTGTTATCATGTATGTGAACTTGTTGGGTGAGCTCTGAGTGGATGTTCTATATCTGGGACCTGATGCCAGCTGTGGGTGGTGTGGTGGTGCTGTTGTTGTGTGGCTGGAGGCCTGTTGAACTTGTGGTTTGTCGTTGCTGGTTGTAATTTGTGGTGCTGTTTGCTTTATATATAAAGCAGGGCATGAGACTTTTATTTAAAACTGTGTGTCCATGTTGGGATGACTCTGTTGCTTCATGTTACCTATGTACCGTTGCTTTCTTATGACCTATGTTGCTTTGGATAACATGTTACTAGCAAAATGACTGGATGTATTTTGTTCCAGCTTTCATACCTGTTGCCACCAAAATAGATTGTGTTGCTTTCATACGAATGAGGTGATCTTGTCACTGTTTGCATTTTCAAAGTTTGACAGCTTATTTTAGTGATTTGGGAAGTGTTCTGCAAATTGTGAAATTTCACCTTTCTTCTATATCACTTGGTATTGGATGAGGTGAAAAGAAGTGAGAAAGTTTATATTAGGAATTCTTTAAACCAGAGGATCAAAGTAGGGTAATTATTAACTTTGGCAGAAATGACCAAAGTCTTATATTGGTAGGTTTAGTGTGAACGAATCTGGATCAATTTATAAAAGCAAATGTCGGCGATAATGGTGTCATCTATTTTTGGATGCAATGCGCCTACATTGGCAACCACTGTAAAAGATTTGATTCAAGAAAAGCAAATGAAGGGTTTTCGTTGGTAAGTGTAGTAAGGCAAAGAAATGGGCAAGTAGCTTGACTAACTAGACTAGTATGCTCATTGATACATTTGTTCTGTCTTTGAGGATTTCATAAAGCAATTTGCCGTCTGAACATGCACAAAACGAAATAATAGCAAGACACATATGCCATCTAGCGGTTCTGTTGTGCCTTATGCTTGGACAGATAGCGGTACATTGCATATTCTTTGCCGCATTTTTCCTTGTGCACATTTTTATATTTTCCAGGTAAAGAAAAAACAACCTTGTACTTATTGCTTTGCTTGTTGGGATGGAAAATGATTATGTAATATGCTTTTTCGCAAGTAAGAAATGGTCGTAAACAGAATTCAAATTAACTATTCTGTGATCAAGGTTGATTCGAATTGACGTTAAGATCTCAAGGAATTTACAAGTTAGAGTCTTAAGCAACCGTCGATGACCCAACCTAATTCGAGCTGTAGTAGTACTAACTCTAGCATTCCTGAGGAGCATTTGGCGCGTGTTACAGCGAAGATATCGGTCAAATGGAGCAAACAGAGACTGACGAGCGAGTGAGAGAAAATTTGGAGAGAGTGGGACTTACAACTCTGGCGTTCAGAGAGGCGCACATGACACCATAGTGGATGCATTGATGGATGAAGGAACAATTCGTCGAAGCCACGGGTGCCCCAACGAGCTTCAGGTTCGGTCGTTTGGAGAAGGGAATAATTTATGAGAATACTACGTTTGCTAGTTCATTCGCCAGATGGCCAATGAGAAGTGCAGAATTTCAGAACAAATTCGAGTACGTAAACAATATTCACAATTTTATTTTATTACCATCAATTGTGTGGAGTTTCATTCATACATATTGACCCCCGAACAACAATTTTATTTTATTACCATCAATTGTGCGGAGTTCTATTACCATCTTTAAATTAGATCAAACAGATGCGGGACGATCTCTTACCAAAGGATCCCGTACGAGCAATTCAAGAGGAATTGGCCAGATTCTTACTTGAAGAGGTCATATCTAAAACTGGAGAAAATACCATCAAGAAATTTGGTACTGAGGTATTAGGGATCATAAGAGATATTATATTTTATATATGCATGAACGTGTACAATATGGAGTAGCGTCGAATATATATACGAAAACTTGTTGTTCGACCGAGCACAGAGAAAGAGGTCCTTCTTTATATTCATGACGATGTTGTGTAATGGTTCATTCATTGCTATATGTAGTACCGTGGAGTTGAATGGAAAACAAAAAATAAAATAAAAACCCTAAACAAAAAAGAATTGAATTATAAACACAAAAAGAAAAGGGACATACGAAATGAAACCACTAAACCCTCCAAAACCCTAACCCCAGCGCTTGGCAGCACCTGACGCGTTGTGGCCTTTTGTCCCGGTTGGTGCTACCAACCGGGACTAAAGGTCCTCCTGCCTGAGTTTTCCACAGCAGCCACGTGGAGCCCCTTTAGTCCCGGTTCATAACACAATCGGGACTAGGGGGGGGGGGGGCTTTAGTCCCGATTTGTTAGTCCTGGTTCGTAACACAAACGGCAGCATGGATTTAATCATGGGATGGTGCCATGATTATCGGATCTAATTCCATTTATCTCGTTCTTTGTGCGTGACCTGAGTCTTGTTCTACCTCTTCCCAATGTCTCTGTGTCAATTGAGTGACTTACACTTGATTCCGGTGAGCAAGCGATGGGGCGGGGCATGGCGAGGACATCGCCGGCGACTGTGCGTCGAGGAACAATCTATAGCTTCGGTCCGCTTGATCGGGCCTGTTCAATAGCGGACCGAAGCGAGTAAATTTCGGGTTGAAATTGAGTAACCAGGCCGACCAATTCCTTAATCGGGCCAGGACCGACCGGTCCTGTCCAGAACGCGCCACGAGTGGGCCGAAAAGCCCGCTCGCTCCGTCTAGCCTGAGCTCCAATCAGAAAAAGGAACCAAAATAATTAAAGTAGAGGGCTTTAGGGGCTTAGGTTAGATATATGATGTATCATTTTAGTTATGGGGAGTTACTAAATTATTCAGATGGGGTAGAGTTGCTCTTAGTGTACACTCTATTGAATTAGAAAGCCTTAGTGGCAAGCATTACGTGAGATAAAAAATGGTAGTCTGAGTACAAGTGTGAATCCTTTCAAGGGACGAGATACTCCTGTTGTTTCATGTTGTTGTGGTAAATGACAATGTGTTGATAATCCGACAGCTATGCATTTATTCTGCGTGGTAGATACGTTGCCTCATTTTCAGGTTCCATCATTTCCAATCCGAGCAACTTTGCCTCCCTTGCAGCTATATTTTGCTTTTGCCACTCTTAAGTGCTTAACTTGAACCGAGTCAACAAATGAGAGGGAAAACAAATTGCTTCATGGTAAAAGGAATCTCAAGATTTTCCGCTGCACATAAAAAAATTATTTTCATGTACTAGGAAATTGATTGTGCATTGCAACGGGGCGTAAATACTTTAGTAAATTAATAGGATTGCATCAAAGATAGACTTCAACCATAGACCGAAGTAAAAAAAAGCCTATCCCTCGGTGGAGCTTGTGCGGGTGCAGTAGGACGACTACCAAAAAACGCGAGCCATCAGCTCCGCATCCACCGGAATAGTGAAGGGCGATCCCTTGGAGTGGAATTCACATACAGTTGCCCGTAACATCTACCATTTGAGACTAGCAGGTGGAACTCGGATCCGTCAACGGTGTTACAGCGGCAAATAGCAGGCGGAGGAGAAGCCATGGATGTCATGTGCAGATCCCTTATAGCCTTGCGGATCATGCTATTACAGCAATTTGGTTGGTTCTCTTGTAGCCCTAGCTTGTTGCGCCGTCGTATTCTCTCAATGCAATTTAGCTAATGCTACTACAGTACGGTAAAGGGAATAAAGAAAAAACACGCAGTGAAGGAAAATACCTCCATATCAAAGCCGATACTGATCTTGTTGGTTAACAGGACGTCGATAGGTAGAATTTTCTCTAGCCATGGCCACAGCGCATGCATTCATCGAGGGGGTTCACTACGGAACAAAATAAACACTGACGTTAGTTGTTGAGGTGTACGTTTGACATCCCTGAGAGACTAGGTAATGAAAAGATGAATCGTCAAACCTGTATGAACAAGCCGCCCCAGCTGGCTGATTATCTCCCTGGGAGCCGCTACCAAGTGGATGAATCTGATGGCCTGTCCATGTGCGATGCCGATGAGGATCATGCGTCCTCCCTTGAAGCCGCCACCAGGGCGACGGACGCCTTATACAACGACGCCGACGTGTTGTATTGATGAGGTATCGTGCAGGATCTGACCACAGGATCACCTTCAGGCAAGATGAATAGGGTGTTCAGAGGCAAGACAGCAGCGGCGCCATGGCCGGGACTGGTGGCGACGGCGGCGGCGAGCGAGCGGGAGGGTGGCGGCGGCTGCGTGCGAGTGGGAGGCCGGCGGCGGTAGTCTATCGGCCGCCGTGAGGTGAGGTGAGGCGATCTGGATGCAAGGATAGGTCGAGAGGAGGGGAAGCCTGCGGCGGCTGGGCTTTTTCATCGTGCGGGTCTGCGGGAGGTCGAACGACAGCGTTTTTTCTCGTGCAGTCGGACCACTCCGACCTTTGGTTTTTCCGCTTCTTTTCTGTGGTTTTGCCGATAGAATGCAAAATACCTTCATAATCGCAAGTCATTTTTTCTTCTTGCAAATACTGAACGTCCTGAGTCACAACTCACAAGTGCGTTCCATCTACACATGTCAAGCGATCGATATTGAACCTAATTAAGTCATAGCTGCATTCCTTCTTCACAGGCCAAGCTGACTCACGTTCGATTTCACCTGTTGTTTTCAACTAGACTGACCAAAACAAGCAGAACGATAGTCCAAGTGGAGAATCCCAACAGAGCTCGAGCTACAGGGAGCTCATTTTTAAAATTTAAAATTCCATAACGTGAAAATTTGCTCTTTTTTTGTCATCATGCGCGCATATAACGTCCAACGGTCCTCACCCAACCATCCGACTTGGAACCCGACGAAGACACATTATTATCTGACAAACCATTTGGAGAGTTACACCGAGTTGGATGGGCCAGTCCGTTAGTCGTGTTTGCCAAAGAACTTGTCACGTCTTACTGATCACAGCTCGTCAATTTTGTTCCTGCATGTTATTTGAATCACTGTTATTCATGTAGTCAGGCGAATTGGGGTGCGTTGACGTGTGTTGTCGCTCTCGCAGGAGCCGACTGGCCGATAGACGTGTTTGTTTTCCGCTCAGGCACACTAACAACTTGTTGTGTGTGTCATGCCTTATTATGAAGATGCCAAACTGTTATTTGTGATTGGGTAGTCAAACCGACTACCGTTCCGGTAATTGTGCCACCATCTTAGTCGCGTGCAATCAAAAGTAGCAGCCCACGCTACTGGCCCAATGAGGGGCTCCTTAATTCCTTTGTTGGTCGTCCTCTCACCTGCTCCTTCTTCACCAGCCGCAGGGAACCTCCTCCCTTCCCCTTCCCCAATTACCAATCTCCTGACGTAGACATCTCATCGTGCTCCACATATCCATCACCCCCGACCCTACTGGCTGTCTTAGGTAAACATATGAATCACTTCCCAGTGATTTCAGTTCGTCATGAGTAGGTCTAGACTAGCCTTGCCTGCGTGGTGCCACGCCGCCGCCCGTCGATACGTATGTGTATGTATACTATTTTTATTTCGTGTGATGAATTTAGGCCTGAAACAAGAGTACTATGAGCATAAATTTGTTGTCACGAAAAGGCAAGTTGTGTGCAGGAGTAATTCGTAAAGGATACATTTGTTATCATCATGAGTGATACATCTTGCAATATTGAAAATACACATTGCCATGCCCGTCCATGTGCCACAATGAAATGCGCTACATGCATGATAGTAATGTTGGATTGTCATTCAGTTTTATTTGATTAATTTGAAGTTATGACAAAAATTGTATATGGTTAAGACTGCGCAACGGCATGCCGGGCTTCACTAATAAGTTTTCGTGTCATTTTCTAGTTACATCGAATAGATTTTTGCATGATTTTTTAATTGGTCTCTTTTTATTTTATTTTTATTAGGATATTATTTCATTCTTCGCTAATAAGTTATGGTGCTACTTCTCCCAGATTTCTTCAGTGCGTATTCATCTTCTTAACTCGCAGGATTAGAATCACAAAAAAAAGTAAGTGACATCGCTGCCGATGTACACCATAAACCTTACTGAGTATATATTTGTTCATATATATTCAGTGTGTATTCATATTTTCAGAAAATTGTAGGCATAGCAGCTACATGTTTGTTCATATATAGTGGAGATTATGTGTGTTCAGTCACACCTTTACCGAATAGGTTCTAATATTTTGACCCCCACTTGAATGGTCTGGTATAGGAAGAACAAAAGAGGATCTAATATTTATCGCTATATACCCAGATCATGAGGTGGTTGGTGTAATGAGGGAGGTAGTTGATCAAAGGGATGCATGATACATTCCATGTGAACATGCAAAGAAACTTGTTGTGCAAAAGAAAAAGATGATCTAGTTGCTTGGCAAGCTGGTCGATGTTTAAGTGGAGAGTGCAAATTTGGCCGAAATGTGCCTCTATGATGTCAAATATACTTGGATGTATAGTGTTGGATCACATGGTGATGAAATAGAGGCAAATATGTAAACACTTATGATGCTTGAAACGATTCTGAAGTGACATATGTTGATCTGTATGAATGATGGGTACTTTGTTGTCGGTTGTTCCTTTTGGGAATTATATAATTGTATGTAATGTGTAGAGTGTTTATGTTAGTATTAAAAAATAGTGCATGATAGACTAATTTTTTGAGGGTATCATGATAAAATGATTCGTGGTTAGAACATTATTGCATGAGACATTCGATACATTCCACAAAAGGAAATTTACATCCTGATATTGTGTACTAATCTTGGTCATGCGGCATTCTCTGATAGTTCATATCATTTTTGTTCCAGATTGGTGCACGAATATGATTGGATCTATACATGGTCTCTATCTTGACCCATGCTTATGACAGAAATCCTAGAGCGAAGTTGTCACATCCCTAGTTCTGGTATGACCTAGACTAGCTAGTCATGTGTGCATCATGTTTAAATTCCATTTAAATTTAAAATGAGGATTTGTGAAACCCTCAGAATCATCTCTAAAATGACCCAAATAAAAAGTGCTCCAAAGAGGTCCGTGCTCATGTTGCTCTCTGAAAATATTTGCTTTGGATATATATTGTTATATATATATAGTATTGTCCAAAAACTATGTCATTTATTAAGGAGCTCTGGAATAATATAACTAGCTTCTATAAAAATTGGCATAAGAAGATAAAATAGTTTAGTATTTTTATTAAACCAAACAAATGTCAGAAAATAGAAAAGAGAAACAAAATGGAAAAACCCTACCTGGCCAACTTACCTGGCCCAGTGGCCCAACAGGCTGGCCCAGCCAGCAGGCGGCCCAGCCCAACTGCCAGGAGCTTCTTCAAGCTCCTGCCAGTAGGAGCTGCTGCGTGGCCGCGCCACAGCCGGCCGTGGCCACGTCTCCCCGCCACCTCCTGCTTCTCCCCCTTGTCGTCTGGATCACGCGCGCGTCGCCACGCGCCGCCCCGTACCCCTCTCACTCTCCCCCGGTCCTCTCCTCTCCTCTCCCTCGCTTTCTCTCTCGCGTCCACCGACCACCCCTCACCCTGACGCTGCGCCCAGAAGCTCCGCCACATCACCGGGTACCTCTCCGTCAAGCCACGCGCCTCGGGAGGCCCTGGAGAGTCGCCATCGCCGCCGTCCTCATCTCCGGTCGCCGGAGATCGTCTTCACCGCCCCGCCGTCTTCAGCGCGTCCCCAAGCTCGCCGACAAGCCCGTCGAGTCCGCTGTGAGCCTATGCTCCGTCTCCCTCTCCTTGTTCCTCCGTTCTCGCGCCGTAGCCTCCTTCCCCCGCCATGGCCGTAGCTTCCCGCCGCCGTCCATGTCGCCGTCGTCGCCCTGGTCACCGCAGCCCGCAACCGAGCGCGTCACCGTGCTCCTGGTGCCACGAGGGTGCCGCAGAGCCCCTCGGGTGGCCTCCCCGTGCGCCCTAGCCGCGCGCCCGCTCGAGCCGTGCTCCGGCCACCGCCGCGAGCTTCGCTCCGGTGAGCTCCACCGCCCCCGCGGCCTCCCACCTGCTCCCCTAGATGCGGGCGAGCGTGAGCTCTAAACCGGTGCCGTCAGCGCGTCGAACCGCTGCCGGAACAGCGTCTCCGGCGTACATCCGCCGCGGTTTGGGGTCGCCGCCGACCAAACTCCGGCGGGCTGACGTGGTCGCTTAGTTAAGCGCTAATCACCACTAATCCCTCTCTTACAGGCACAGACAGGCGGGCCCCGCAGCGGGTCAAATCCCAGTCAACACGGGATTAACTCCCAGTTAACTGTAAGACAATGACATGTGGGACCCGGTCGTCAGAATTGACCTGGTCAGCACCGTTGACCTGCTGACGCAGGCATGACATCATGTTGACGCAATTATTATTTTCTGGATTTAATTTAATCAGGAAATTCCAGAATATTAGCAAAACTTTAAAAAATCAGAGAAATTCAACTGTAGCTCAGATTGAGATAATTTATATATGAAAAATTATCAGAAAAATGCAATCTTTCCATTTGTACTAGTTTCATGCATGACAAACCAACTTATACCTACTGTATAAGTGAAACACTAAAATGGCGTTTATAAAGAGCTTACTTGGAATTGCATTTGAATCCTTGACTCAAATGGACTTCATTCAAATTGAGTACTAGTTGCATTAGCTCAATCAGCATCACATCTACATGCCATGTTCATGCATCATATTGTTGCATATGCTTGTGTATTGATTGCCGACACCGTTCCTTCTCGATAGGTTCTACTCCGGAGAGTGTTCCAGAGTACCTGTCTGAGGAGCAGTGCCCCCCTGTTGATCTACCAGGCAAGCAAACCCCCTTGTTCATTCCGATACAATCCTACTCTCTCGCTCCTGCTCTCAGTTATTGCATTAGGACAACAACGATTCATCTGCTACTTTGTGCTGCGGTAGTTGAACCCATTCCTCTGCATTACCTGTCATTGCCATAGTAAATAGTTGAAACCCACTAGCATGTGTAGGAGTTGATTGAGTCATTGTTGTGTTCCTACCATGACATGCCTGCTATTGTTTAGAGTGTGTCAGGTCTGATTCATTGGGAATGAATTGGAGTGTTACGATATGTTCTGATGCTGAGAGTGAAGTGTGTGAACACGATTTGGTAAAGGTAGCGGTGAGAGGCCATGTAGGAGTACATGGTGGGTTGTCTCACTGGAACCGTCGTTAAGCACTGAGTTCTATGTATGTTGTCCAATGACTCGATACTATCACACATTGGGATCCTTAATTGACTCTCTCGACTTATTAACCAACTTGGTCTCTGTCCAGGAGTCGCAACTAGTTTCTGGTGTTTGTAGGTAGTGCTATTTTTCTACCAAGTGGCACCCGACAGGGTGGGCTTGGGACAGACTAGGCACACATGGCCTGGTGTACCGAGTGGCACCCGGATGGTGGGATCGGGAACCCTGCACACATCGTTTGGGGCCGTGAGCGACACCCCGACCGGATCTCCTTACGGATGGAACCTGAATAGGCGATAAACCTGGGCTAGAGTCTTGTGTGGTTAGTCAGCTCGTGGCCGACACCCTCGGCAGGCTTCCGCTTGAAGGTTGCTGAGATACATGACGTGTACATGGCGGTAAGTGGCGAGAGCGTGTGTGAAGAAGTACACCCCTGCAGGGTTAACATGATCTATTCAAATAGCCGGGTCCGCGGTTATGAACTTCTTGGATGCTTACATGGTACATAGACAACTTGAAGTGGATACTATAAAATGCTCAAGACAAGTGTGAGTGCTATGGATGGCCTTCTTGTAGGGAGACGTGGATGAATCCATAGTAGTGTATTGTGTGGTGATTAGTGGACTCGTGTGCGCCATATCACCTCAAAGAAGTTCAGGTAGTCGTAGAACAGGATAGCCACTGAATCAAAGCTGGCTTGCTACAACTAAACCCCACATTACCCTCTTGATACAAATGCATGTATGATAGGATCTAATGTGAGACTTGCCAAGTACCTTTGTACTCATGTTTCTTTATTTATGTTTTTGCAGCGGAGACTTCGGTCTTACTAGTGTTCTCGTGGACTTCGACGAGTAGCTTGTACCTCAGCTACGATCTTGATAGGATGTTGTAGATAGTCAGGCTCTTCAGCCTTTTTCATTTGTAGATGTCTGTACTCAGACATGTAGTGCTTCCGCTTGTTGCTTGTTTGCTCTGAATGTTGGGTCATGTGACCCCTGTTTGTAATAATGCTATGATGGCTCTTTTGAGCCTTTAACTATATGAGTTGTTGAGTTATGCTGTGATGCCATGTTGTACATCACATACTTGCATGTTATGCGTATGTGTAATGTGTATTGCTATGTGTGGGATCTGACTATCTAGTTGTTTATCCTTAGTAGCCTCTCTTACCGGGAATGTCTCCTAGTGCTTCCACTGAGCCCTGGTAGCTTGCTACTGCTCTGGAACACTTAGGCTGGCCGACATGTGTCCTTCTTCGTTCCTGTGTCTGTCCCTTCGGGGAAATGTCACGCGGTGTCTACCGGAGTCCTGTTAGCCTGCTATAGCCCGGTTTACCGGAGTCCTGCTAGCCCAGTTGCTATAGCCCGGATTCACTCGCTGATGACCGACACGTTCGTTGTTGGGTCATGTATGTCTGTCCCTGTAAGTTAGTGCCACTTTGGGTTCACGACTAGCCATGTCAGCCCGGGTTCTTGTCATATGGATGCTAGCGACACCATCATATACGTGTGCCAAAAGGCGCAAACAGTCCCGGGCATGGTAAGGCGACACCCGTGGGAATACCGTGCGTGAGACCGCAAAGTGATATGAGGTGTTACATGCTAGATCGGTGTGGCATAGAATCGGGGTCCTAATAGCTTTGGTATCAGAGCCTGACTACCTGTAGGATTACCAAGCCAAACTGGTCGAAGTTGAGTCTAGAAATTCTTTAGTTATATAAGGGAATTGATTGTGGGTTGGAACGTAAGGCTCTTTTTACTCCTTATACCTCATGGCCTTCTGATCTGAGTCATCCTATCTTTCCTACGGGGTTAAGGAACTAGTCATTCTCTTCCGTCTATCAGGATCACGTGTTACTACTCCGTAGTCCCATAGGATTGGTTGATCAGAGTCTTACCCCAGTTTCGAGTACTTCCGGTGTAGTCTGGTTAGTACTATCTCAGAACCTTGAGTGATGATGTTGAGTATGTTACTACCCCATTTTAGCAGGATGTCTCATTCTGAGTATTTTACTGCCGTTATGCTGCCGGAATTGCCCTAGGAGTTCGAGAGTTACTAATTTCCTTGTCCTACATTCTATAGCCAATAGTTGATGCTGATTCCGTCCTTGGTTTCGTTTCTCAGGATGTCATCAGTTAAACGAAGTTCCATTGCTCGTAAACAGAACCGCGGAGATGGTAGGGATGAGGATCCTCCCGACCAGCCTTCGTTGGCAGAATTCATGTTAGACATGGAGAGGAACAAGCGTGAGTCTAACCGCTTGTTGGCACGTATCGAGGAGAACACCGCACATCAGTTCAAAGGGTCTGCTACCATTCATGACTTCATTCGCTTGCACCCACCCACCTTTCATCATTCTATTGAGCCACTCGATGCAGATGACTGGCTCCGTAGCATCACTCATAAGCTGTGTTCCGCGAACGTAGCTGAAGATGACAAGGTCACCTATGCCACATACCACCTGGAAGGTCCTGCTAGTCTTTTGTGGCAGAACTATGAGGCTATGCTTTCAGCTTGCCAGATTCCTACTTGGAGGGATTTCATTGAGGCTTTTCGCGAGCATCACATTCCCCAGGCCCTCCTCGATCGCAAGAGAGAAGAGTTATGTAGTTTCACCCAGAGTAAGATGGCTGTTGATGCTTACAGCAGAGAGTTTGAGAACCTCGCCCGCTATGCCACAGAAGAGGTGTCCACGGACGCCAAGAAGCAGGCTAGGTTCCGGATGGGTCTCAACCCCAAGTTGCGTTGTGATCTCCACCTACATCATTGTGATACATTCCAAGCTCTTGTGAACAAGGCCATTAATGCAGAGACAGCTCATCTCACTTACGAGGAGTCTCGTAAGCACACCCGTGATTTGGGATCCTCCTCCGGTTCTGGTTCTCAGAAGCGTCAGATTTGGATTCCAAACTCCTCTCTTCCTTCCGGATATGCACCGAGAGCATCTTATGTGGTGCCTCCCCCGGCTCAGTCGTATGCTCCACCCAGGCCTACTGGTAGACCGCTTGTCAGTGCGGGTCCACGTCCAACCTCAGGGACTTGCTTCACATGCGGGAAGCCAGGACACTATGCACGTGATTGCTCTCAGGCCAGTTATGTTTCGCCCCAGCCCGAGAAGACCGTTGGCTGTGTTAAGCCATCAAGCAAGACGATCAGTGCCAAGTCAGCTCACACTAAACGTGGATGTGTGCATCACGTCTCAGCTAAAGACGCTCATGATGATCTGGATGTCATTCTTGGTACACTCCTTGTCAACTGTCATCCAGCATCGGTTCTGTTCGATACTGGAGCATCTCATTCTTTCATTTCTGAAGGCTATGCTCGTTTGCACGACATGTCATTTTGTGATATGCTAACTCCGCTTGAAATTCAAACCTCAGGGTCTAGGTGGCAAACCACCAGAATTAGCTATGGTAATGAAATCCTTGTTGATAGACTTGTATTTCTTGCATCACTTGTAGCCCTCAAGTCCTCAGATATTAACATCATCTTGGGTATGGACTGGATGACAGCTCATCAGGCCAAGATTGATTGTTACACCAGATCTGTTCAGCTTACACACCCATCTGGCAAGATAGTCAATGTCTCCACCAGAGTTGCAACGCGCCAACTCTATTCTCTTAATGCCAGCCCTCTCCCTGACCTTGAAGATATCCCGGTAGTCCGTGACTTTCCGGATGTCTTTCCAGAGGAACTGCCAGGTGTTCCACCTGACAGAGATGTAGAGTTCGTCACAGATCTTATTCCAGGAACTGCTCCAATCTCTAGGAGACCTTACAAGATGGCACCCTTAGAACTAGCCGAGCTTAAGAAACAACTTGATGAGTCCTTGCAAAAGGGTTTCATCCATCCTAGTTCTTCTCCTTGGGCTTGCCCCGTTCTCTTCGTCAAGAAGAAGGATGGTATGGACCGGATGGTTGTAGATTATCGTCCCGTTAATTTGGTCACGATAAAGAACAAATATCTGCTCCCCGGGATCAACGATCTGTATGATCAGCTCGCTGGATCCTCAGTCTTTTCCAAGATGGATTTGAGGTTAGGCTACCACCAAATCAAGATCAGAAACGGGGACATTCCCAAGACAGCCTATGTCACTCGTTATGGTCAGTACGAGTACACCTTCATGTCCTTCGGCCTAACCAACACCCCAGCCACTTTCTCCCGCTTGATGAACTCGATCTTCATGGAGCACTTAGATAAGTTCGTCGTGGTTTACCTTGATGATATTCTTATTTACTCGAAGAACAAGGAAGAGCATGCTGAACATCTTAGACTTGTGTTAGAAAAACTAAGAGAGCACCGCCTTTACGCCAAGTTCTCCAAGTGTGAATTTTGGTTGCCAGAAGTGACCTACCTAGGCCATGTAATCTCTGGTAAGGGCATTGCTGTCAATCCCGAGAGAGTTCAGGCCGTTCTTGATTGGACTCCACCTGAAACCGTTAAACAAGTTAGGAGTTTCCTTGGTCTAGCCAACTATTGTCGCCGCTTTGTTGAAAACTTCTCCAAAGTAGCTAAACCCCTCATGGAACTTCTCAAGAAAGATAAAAAGTTTGAGTGGTCCCCACAGTGTGAGTACAGTTTTCAGGAACTGAAAAGACGCCTGACTTCTGGTCCCATACTTGTGCCACCAGATTTCACTAAAGACTTTGTTATCTACTGCGATGCCTCACGACAAGGACTAGGTTGCATTCTTATGCGGGATCGTCATGTGATTGCCTATGCATCTCGACAGTTGCATCCACATGAGGAGAATTATCCTACACATGATCTAGAGCTTGCAGCCGTAGTCTATGCACTCAAGACCTGGCGACATTACCTCCTGGGTAAATGTTGTGAGATCTACACCGATCACCAGAGTCTCAAGTATATCTTCACCCAACCGGATCTGAACCTTAGGCAAAGACGTTGGTTGGAAGTGATCTCAGATTATGATCTAGGGATTACTTACACTCCAGGCAAAGCCAATGTCATGGCTGATGCGCTAAGTCGTAAATCCTATTGCAACAATCTCATGTTGCAGCAGGGCCAACCACTTCTCCATGAGGAATTCTGTAAGCTTAACCTTCACATTGGTCCTCATGGATTCCTTTATACCTTGGTGGCGAAACCTACTATTGTGGATCGTATCATAGAAGTCCATAAGCATGATATAGGAATCTCCCGAATCAAGAAAAATATCTCTCAGGGAGTAGCTGGTTGTTTCTCTATGGATGAACGAGGTGTTGTTTACTTTGGGAACCGCTTGGTGGTTCCCAAGAGTCAGCAGATGCAACAATTGATTCTTCAGGAGGCACATGAATCTCCTCTCATGATTCATCCCGGTAGTACTAAGATGTATCAGGACCTACGCCAGAGGTTCTGGTGGACTAGGATGAAGAGAGAAATCACCGACTTCGTTGCTAATTGTGACGTTTGTCGTCGCGTTAAGGCAGAGCATCAAAGGCCTGCTGGCACCCTTCAGCCTTTAGCTATTCTTGAATGGAAATGGGATAAAGTTGGTATGGACTTCATCACCGGCTTTCCCAGGACCAAGAGAGGGAATAATGCTATCTTCGTAGCCATTGATCGTCTCTCCAAAGTGGCACACTTCCTACCTGTTCGAGAGAGTATCACTGCTAGTCAGCTCGCTGACTTATATATTTCTCGAATAGTATCACTTCATGGTGTCCCACTAGAGATCAATTCAAACTGTGGCAGTCTTTTCACTTCTCATTTCCGGGAGAGTTTCCAAACTGCCATGGGAACCCATCTTTCCTTCAGTACCGCTTTCCACCCTCAGACGAGTGGTCAGGTGGAAAGCGTCAACCAAATTCTCGAATACATGCTCAGAGCTTGCGTTATCTCATTCGGTATGGATTGGGAGAAATGTCTTCCTTTCGCCAAGTTTGCTTATAACAATAGCTATCAATCCAGTCTTAAGAAAGCTCCTTTTGAGATTCTCTATGGACGAAGATGTCGAACATCTTTGAACTAGTCAGAAACCGGTGAAAGACAATTCTTTGGACCGGACATGATCCAAGAGGCAGAAGAGCAAGTTCGTATCATTCGTGAGAATTTGAAAACAGCCCAGTCTCGTCAAAAGAGCCAGTATGATCGTCATCATAAGGATATGACTTATGAAGTTGGCGATAAAGCTTACCTTCGGATTACTCCTTTGAAGGGTACCCATCGTTTCGGTATCAAGGGTAAGTTGGCTCCTCGTTACATTGGTCCTTTTCGCATTCTCGCTAAATGAGGAGAGGTTGCCTACCAGTTGGAACTACCCCCACATATTTCCAGAGTGCATGATGTCTTCCACATCTCTCAACTAAGGCGTTGCTTCTCGGATCCTATCCATGGAGTGGACCACGAAACACTTGATCTCCAAGATAACATCACATACTGAGAGTATCTGGGTCGCATTCTTGATCAAGCAGAGCGTGTTACCCGACGTCAGAACATCAAGTTCCTCAAGGTTCAGTGGTCTCATCATTCCGAGAGAGAAGCTACCTGGGAGCGAGAAGATCGTCTTCGACTAGAGTATCCCACTTTCTTTCCGTCGACCCCTTAATCTCGGGATGAGATTCTTTCAAGTGGGGGGCGAGTTGTCACATCCCTAGTTCTGGTACGACCTAGACTAGCTAGTCGTATGTGCATCATGTTTAAATTCCATTTAAATTTGAAATGAGGATTTGTGAAACCCTCAGAATCATCTCTAAAATGACCCAAATAAAAAATGCTCCAAAGAGGTCCAAGAAAATGCTCATGTTGCTCTCTGAAAATATTGGACAGAGATAAAAATAAAACCAATATTTTTAGGAGCTCATAAGTATTTGTTTTGGGCATTTGGAATTAATGCAGTAAATATTTGCTTTGGATATATATTGTTATATATATATATATATAATATTGTCCAAAAACTATGCCATTTATTAAGGAGCTCTGGAATAATATAACTAGCTTCTATAAAAATTGGCATAAGAAGATAAAAATGTTTAGTATTTTTATTAAACCAAACAAATGTCAGAAAATAGAAAAGAGAAACAAAATGGAAAAACCCTACCTGGCCAACTTACCTGGCCCAGTGGCCCAACAGGCTAGCCCCGCCAGCAGGCGGCCCAGCCCAACTGCCAGGAGCTTCTTCAAGCTCCTGCCAGTAGGAGCTGCTGCGTGGCCGCACCACAGCCGGCCGTGGCCACGTCTCCCCGCCACCTCCTCCTTCTCCCCCTTGTCGCCTGGATCATGCGCGCGTTGCCACGCGCCGCCCCGTACCCCTCTCACTCTCCCCCGGTCCTCTCCTCTCCTCTCCCTCGCTTTCTCTCTCGCGTCCGAACGCGCCCGCCACCGCCGACGAGCACGACCGCGGCCACCGACCACCCCTCGCACTGACGTTGCGCCCAGAAGCTCCGCCACATCGCCGGCTACCTCTCCGTCAAGCCACGCGCCTCGGGAGGCCCTGTAGAGTCGCCATCGCCGCTGTCCTCATCTCCGGTCACCGGAGATCGTCTTCGCCGCCCCGCCGTCTTCAGCACGTCCCCGAGCTCGGCGACAAGCCCGTCGAGTCCGCTGTGAGCCTCTGCTCCGTCTCCCTCTCCCTGTTCCTCCGTTCTCGCGCCGTAGCCCCCTTCCCCCGCCATGGCCGTAGCTTTCCACCGCCGTCCATGTCGCTGTTGTCGCCCTGGTCACCGCAGCCCGCAACCGAGCGCGTCACCATGCTCTTGGTGCCACGAGGGTGCCGCAGAGCCCCTGGGGTGGCCTCCCCGTGCACCCTAGCCGCGCTCCCGCTCGAGCCGTGCTCCGGCCGCCGCCGCGAGCTTCGCTCCGGCGAGCTCCGCCGCCCCCGCGGCCTCCCACTTGCTCCCCTAGATGCGGGCGTGCGTGAGCTCTCCACTGGTGCCCTCAGCGCGTCGAACCACTGCCGGAACAGCGTCTCCGGCGAACATCCGCTGCAGTTTGAGGTCGCCGCCGGCCAAACTCCGGCGGGCTGACGTGGTCGCTTAGTTAGGCGCTAATCGCCACTAATCCCTCTCTAACAGGCACAGATAGGCGGGCCCCACAGCGGGTCAAATCCCAGTCAACACGGGATTAACTCCCAGTTAATAGTAAGCCAATGACATGTGGGACCCGGTCGTCAGAATTGACCTGGTCAGCACCGTTGACCTGCTGACGCGGGCATGACATCATGCTTACGCAATTATTTATTTTCTGGATTTAATTTAATCAGGAAATTCCAGAAAATTAACAAAACTTTAAAAAATCATAGAAATTCAACTGTAGCTCAGATTGAGATAATTTATATATGAAAAATTATCAGAAAAATGCAATCTTTCCATCTGTACTAGTTTCATGCATGACAAACCAACTTATACCTACTGTATAAGTGAAACAATAAAATGGCATTTATAAAGAGCTTACTTGGAATTGCATTTGAATCCTTGATTCAAATGGACTTCATTCATATTGAGTACTAGTTGTATTAGCTCAATCAGCATCACATCTACATGCCATGTTCATGCATCATATTGTTGCATATGCTTGTGTATTGATTGCCGACACCGTTCCTTCTCGATAGGTTCTGCTCCGGAGAGTGTTCCAGAGCACCTGTCTGAGGAGCAGTGCCCCCCTGTTGATCTACCAGGCAAGCAAACCCCCTTGTTCATTCTGATACAATCCTAGTCTCTTGCTCCTGCTCTCAGTTATTGCATTAGGACAACAACGATTCATCTGCTACTTTGTGCTGCGGTAGTTGAACCCATTCCTCTGCATGACCTGTCATTGCCACACTAAATAGTTGAAACCCACTAGTATGTGTAGGAGTTGATTGAGCCATTGTTGTGTTCCTACCATGCCATGCCTGCTAGTGCTTAGAGTGTGTTAGGTCTGATTCATTGGGAATGAATTGGAGTGTTAAGATATGTTCTGATGCTGAGAGTGAAGTGTGTGAACACGATTTGGTAAAGGTAGCGGTGAGAGGCCATGTAGGAGTACATGGTGGGTTGTCTCACTAGAACCATCCTTAAGCACTGAGTTCTATGTATGCTGTCCAATGACTCGATACTACCACAAATTGGGATCCTTAATTGACTCTCTCGACCTATTAACCAACTTGGTCTCTATCCAGGAGTCGCAACTAGTTTCTGGTGTTTGTAGGTAGTGTTATTTTTCTACCAAGTGGCACCTGGCAGGGTGGGCTTGGGACAGACTAGGCACACGTGGCCTGGTGTACCGAGTGGCACCCGGATGGTGGGCTCGGGAACCCTGCACACATCGTTTGGGGCCGTGAGCGACACCCCGGCCGGATCTCCTTGTGGATGGAACCAGAATAGGCGATAAACCTGGGCTAGAGTCTTGTGTGGTTAGTCAGGTCGTGGCCGACACCCTCGCCGAGATACATGACGTGTACGTGGTGGTAAGTGGCGAGAGCGTGTGTGAAGAGGTACACCCCTGCAGGGTTAACATGATCTATTCGAATAGCCGGGTCCGCGGTTATGGACTTTTTGGATGCTTACATGGTACATAGACAACTTGAAGTGGATACTATAAAATGCTCAAGACAAGTGTGAGAGCTATGGATGGCCTCCTCGTAGGGAGACGGGGATGAATCTATAGTAGTGTATTGTGTGGTGATTACTGGACTCGTGTGTGCCATATCACCTCAAAGAAGTTCTGGTAGTCGTAGAACAGGATAGCCACTGAGTCAAAGCTGGCTTGCTACAACTAAACCCCACATTACCCTCTTGATACAAATGCATGTATGATAGGATCTGATGTAAGACTTGCTGAGTACCTTTGTACTCATGTTGCTTTATTTATGTTTTTGTAGCGGAGACTTCGGTCTTAATAGTGTTCTCGTGGACTTCGACGAGTAGCTTGTACCTCAGCTACGATCTTGATAGGATGTTGTAGATAGTCAGGCTCTTCAGCCTTTTTCATTTGTAGATGTCTGTACTCAGACATGTAATGCTTCCGCTTATTGCTTGTTTGCTCTGAATGTTGGGTCATGTGACCCCTGTTTGTAATAATGCTATGATGGCTCTTCTGAGCCTTTAACTATATGAGTTGTTGAGTTATGCTGTGATGCCATGTTGTACATCGCATACTTGCATGTTATGCGTACGTGTAATGTGTATTGCTATGTGTGTGATCTGACTATCTAGTTGTTTACCCTTAGTAGCCTCTCTAACCGGGAAATGTCTCCTAGTGCTTCCACTGAGCCCTGGTAGCTTGCTACTGCTCTGGAACACTTAGGCTGGACGTCATGTGTCCTTCTTCGTTCCTGTGTCTGTCCCTTCGGGGAAATGTCACGCGGTGTCTACCGGAGTCTTGTTAGCCTGCTAGAGCCCAGTTTACCGGAGTCCTGCTAGCCCAGTTGCTACAGCCCGGATTCACTCGTTGCTGACCGACATGTTCGTTGTTGGGTCATGTATGCCTGTCCCTGTAAGTTAGTGCCACTTCGGGTTCACGACTAGCCATGTCAGCCCGGGTTCTTGTCATATGGATGCTAGCGACACCATCATATACGTGTGCCAAAAGGCGCAAACGGTCCCGGGCATGGTAAGGCGACACCCTTGGGAATACCGTGCGTGAGGCCGCAAAGTGATATGAGGTGTTACATGCTAGATCGGTGTGGCATAGAATCGGGGTCCTGACAGAAGTAGTGCTCACAAACAAAAAAATGTCGTCAATCTATCCAGAGACGCGGCTACACCAGTCAAGCCGCTCCGTGGAGCTAATGCCCAAGACACCGCGTGCACCACCACCGACTCTAGGTCGACGGCCACGTCCGCACAACACATTGCCGCTGGCCACCTACGCCACCAAGCCATGCAGGTGAAATCGCTCTTTGATCGGTCAAACGCCTCACTGTGTGCCGTATACCCAAAACTACACGTGTTGTGTTCACGAAAATCAAATTTAGGAAAAGACAAACTATAAAATAGCCATAAATAGGAATCCAAGTATAACGAATTTTGAGCGATGAAAGAAGAAACAAACTCCCAATATTTAGACGCACGTGCATAGTCTATATATCAAAAAGAAACAAACTTCCAAAAGATTCCTTTCATAGGTCATCATGAAATTTTTCTTCAGCTTAACTCTAGCACTTCTATGAACAGCCGAAGCAGGATATATTTTCCGCTTCCACGGTCATTTGGGCTTCTCCCCGTCACCCTTCGAGAAAGTTGGATCGGCTTCGTAAGAGACAGTGCCCTTCATCATTAGAGGCTCTACGGTGTCTGTAGTCTCCGACCCCTCCTCATCATCGACCTCCACACTAGGCACGAGATTGTTACATATATCTTCGAGAGCACCCATTCCTAAAATTTTCATGTCATTGTCATTCATGGTTTGACAGATGCAAGATTGCGAATAATTTGTGAAGCCCTCTCCGCTTCTAAGCCTAAAACATTGTTTACGGATTTCACAACCTCGTTTTCATTTGACCCCAAAGAAATTCCTAAGTCATTTGCCTTGTCAACTATTTCATTCTCTGTGAAATGCAAAATTGAACAACTCTTATCAAATGACATACGTGTAGTAGCCTCGACATCGTCAAGCTTGGCCGCCCTCTTGGGGCGTGCTAGCTGTAGGTCGTCCGCATCTGGCTGTCCCTTGACCCGGTTACTGACACGCTTGCCAGCCGTCACCGGATCCACGATCCCACAGAAAGCGATAAGCTCCTCCGCCGTCCTCTCCCAGGGCGTATGCACTCGACTCCCACACCCTCCCCCTATCGTCGGTGAAGAAGTGTAGGGTGTGGTTGAGCGGGTATCACCCATAGTAGCCAAGGGGGGGGGAGATCATGGAGCCACCTGCTCGATAGTCCTGCTCCCCTGCCCCCTCACCATCATAGCGGCGCGGCCCTTGTCCGTGCTGCTCGGCAGAGTCCTGCGAAGGGGCCTTCGGCCCGCACCTCTCCCCCAGCTTGCCAGAGAACACCTGATGAGAAAGAGCACAACGGACCTCCTGTACGGGCGCCCCTCCAGAGAGGATTGGGCCTGCCGCGTGTGGGCGGGCGGTATAGGCCTCCTGCCCACAGCTCCCCCAGTCACGGTCAGCCCGCAAGTGCCCACCGGACCATCTATCGTGGAGAGCATCGGGGCCCTCAAACCCGCCATGACTGGGCCACTGTCAGAAATGTGTCGTGTCACCTGTGCTGCCGGCTGTGGGTTACCCAACACCTCTCTCATCGCGACCGTCAGTCTGGAGTCATTACCGTCGTCGGCTCACAATTAGGGACCATCATTGGTGGTAGCTCAAGTTCCGTCGGGTCGTCCGCCTCAACTCTGTTACTCCATAACCGACTAGGTGCCGACCTCGCTCCAAACGAACCAAACCGAAGTGTGTTCATCAGAGTTGTGGACGGTGGCACATCCTTGGCAGACTTATCTGCCTTATCCGGTTGCACATTTGGCCCCATAGCCGACTCCCGTGGTGTATTCTGGGGCCCCTTATCCTGATTCAGGGGGGCTCCGCCCCCCTTAGTTGTGTCCATATCTTGAATCTCATCCCCATCCTGGGAAGTCGGAGTCTCCTCAATCTCAATCTCTAAAATGTAAGTGACTCCAGAATGTGTCCACCTAACTATATCCGGCACGAACTCAATGTTCAAAACACTGACCAGCAACCTTGCATCCCCATGTGCACGAGTGAAAGCCATGTCCACCTTTTCTGTCTTGCCAATCAAAGATCCCAAGCTCCAGGCAATCAGAAAGTGATTAATCAGTTTAGGTGGCGAGCCAAAGAACATACCCAAACCTTCTCTAAAGGTGTACCCTCTGATTGTTGCTGCTTCCACTCATCAAATGCCAGTATAATGTTGGTACTTGCAAATCTGCACAAACCCCACTTAAGAATATGCAATTGATCCTCTTTAGTTGGGAGATCCACCTTGTATGTCTGGTCCTCCAGCTTGTCAAGATGCCACTGATAATTACCTGGTACCAGCTCACGCAGCTGCCTCGCAATCTGAGCCTCAATCATCTGTCCATTAGTAACCCGAACCACCGCTCGGAAAGAACTCTCAACCATCTGAGGCAAAGGAGCCACCTCCGGTGTCGTGGTTCTAAGTCTGACAGTAGAGTGGGGGGTAGGTATGGAGAGGCAAGGTCCTAGCTATGGAGAGGTTGTAAACACAAGAGATGTACGAGTTCAGGCCCTTCTCGGAGGAAGTAAAAGCCCTACGTCTCGGGGCCCGGAGGCGGTCGAGTGGATTATGTGTATATGAGTTACAGAGTGCCGAACCCTTCTTCCTGTGGAGGGGGGTGGCTTATATAGAGTGCGCCAAGACTCCAGCCAGCCCACGTAATGAAGGGTTTAAGGGACATTAAATCCGGGACGTTACTGGTAACGTCCCACATAAAGTGTCTTAACTATCATAAAGTCTACTTAATTACAGGCCGTTGCAATGCAGAGTGCCTCTTGACCTTCTGGTGGTCGAGTGACTCTTCGTGGTCGAGTCCTTCAAGTCAGTCGAGTGAGTCCCTCGTTGGTCGACTGGAAGGTGATCTCTTCTAAGGGTGTCCTTGGGCAGGGTACTTAGATCAGGTCTGTGACCCTACCCTAGGTACATGACCCCATCATTAGCCCCCGAATGGATTGAGGCTTTGAGTGATGAAGGAGTTGATGTTGTTTCGGATTAGCCTTTGCACACTGGTCGTGTGTCGTTTTGAACCAAAGAATCTCTTTGTCGATAGTGAGCAACTTGTCTTCAGTCGACTCGATCCATTCTTTTCTTTCGTCGAGTGATCTTCTGGGCTTCGCCGATTTCCGAGCGATGGATCACAGGAAATCCCGCGCCTGACAGACCGATCTGCCGTTCGCGGATTCCGCGGGATGCCAAATTTGGGGAAGCGCATGAAGCGGGGCGGACCGCGGCGTTCGGATGGGACAGGGCATAGACGCCTCGATTCCCGTGCCGATTTCTTCGCCACGTATCCCGCCCGCGTAACTGTTTCAGGATGTGATTAGATCGATCGGGCCCACCTGTCATCCACTCGGAAGGGACCTTATAAATGCGCCCGGCGAGGGTTTTCTGAACAGTGCCTCAGCATTCTCTCTCTCTCTGCTCCCTCTCGCCTCCGCACAACTTCTCCTCGCGCGTCTCGCCGGCGGCCATGGTCAAGGAGAAGACGGCGGCGCTGGAACGCGCGAAGAAGGCGTCGGCGACGGAGAAGGCGAAGGGGAGATCCACCAGCCGCGGCAGGTCTTCGTCTAGATCCTGCCTGCCGAAAGGCTGGGTCCAAGGAGATTGGATCCAGTCGACCATCACGGAGACGGATCTCCTCGACATGGCCAACGAGGGCCTGATCCCTCATGGAGCTGCGAGGCTTTCGGGGAAAGAATGGCAGCCCCAGCCAGAGGAGGGTGAGTGCGTGCTTCTGGCTACTCATGTCGACCGCGGATTTTCTTTGCCGCGAGTGTTTTCTTCCGAGGTTTCTTGAACTTTTTTGGAGCGCAACTCCACCACTTCACCCCGAATTCAATCGCCTATCTTGCTGCGTTTGTGTCCATGTGTGAGAGTTTTCTGGGTTGTCGACGGCATTGGGGCTTGTTCAAGCATATATTCACGTGTCGCTCTCAGACCGTGAAGAAGGCTAGCCCAGGTGACGAAAGAACCCGAGTTGTCCAAATGTGCGGGGGTTTGGGGATCCAGGTGAGGAACAAGAGCACCTTCCCAGCCATGACATTCCCCGAGTCGGTCAGAGGCTGGCAGTTGACCTGGTTCTACTGCCAGGATCAGTCGATGCTGGGGCAGCCGAGTGGACTCCCTCAGTTCACCATGGACCGAGTGAACAAGCCCTCCTCTCTGAAGTTGATTCCGGAGGAGAAAGCTGATGTGAAGATGCTGATGGAGCGCGTAGTTCAGTTGGTTCGGGACGGAGTGACGGGTATGGACCTCCTGGAGGTTTTCCTTAGGCGTCGTATCCAGCCTCTACAGTTCCGGAGCCATTGTATGTGGTTGTACCGCGGCACCGAGGATGAGACTCGGGTCCATCCAGAAGCAGTCGACGATGCCACTCTGGAGAGGTGGATGGCCGCTGTTACTGGGAACAAGGATAACCCTCGTGGAGCCAGAAGGGTTCCTCCACTCGACCATCACAGCGATCCAAATAAGGTATGTCTGCTCCACTTCCCATTGTATTTTTGTCATATTCATTTCTGTTTTCTCTGTCAATCGGTCGATTGATCTTTGCCTTGATGTCTATCAGGCCCTCACTGAGCTGTACTCGATGCCCAATGGAGCACAGGCTCCGACTGAGGAGGGAGAAGCGAGCGGGGGCCAGAGCCAGGAGGAGGAGTGGGACTCGGACGCCGCCGAGGATGATGGTGATGATGATGACGATGATGATGATGATGATGATGAAGACGAAGAAGAGCAGGAGGAGAAGGTCGCACCACCGCGCTCGGAAAGGCGGTCGAAGCTTGTCCACGACCCTGCTACTGAACGTGGCAAGGGGGTTGCAACTGTCGCGCAGTCGACCAAGCGTCCTCGGACCATCTCTCCGGCGCCGACTGAAAAGGCGTCGAAGCAGCCCAGGGTGGCCCCGTCAAAGCCGACCAAGCTCCTGCCGAAGATGAAGGTGTCTATCCCCACCATATCAGGGTAAACATGCTGCTTAAGTCTTCTTATTTTGTGCGAACTTTATCTCTGGCTGGCGCTGGGGTTAGTCGACTGATTCTTTGGAGTTGCAGTGCTGCTACTTCTGAGACCTCAGCCCGGGCTGATGACCATGAGATGGAGGACGCAGCAACCTCAAAACCAGGTACTATACTCTTAACGCCGTTTTTAGTCGACTGACTTATGATCTCTAATCCTGATTCTTCTCTGTAGCTCCACCCAATGTTGTTATCACTCTCCCTGATGATGATGAAGATGAGGAACCGCTGAAGCACAGAAGGAGTAGGAAAGCGTCTGCCGGCAGGGTGCCCCAGGATGTGACGGTGCCTGAGACTCTGGTTGCGGAGGAGGAGAACACCACTCGACACACTGTGTCCTTCGCAGATCCACTGACGAGTGCTCAGCAGCCATCCCTCTTCACGACGCACCACGTCCCAGAGGACCAAGCTGGCGCCGCGAAGGAGGCAATACGCCAGGCAGGGATCATGATGGAGCAGTTAAGGACCATCCGGGATGCGAGCCAGGCAGCTTACGACGCCAATTCCGCCCTTCAAAGCAATGTTCAGGTCAGTCGACCATCGCCTGTTCTGTTAGGATATGCTATCAAAAACTTTTCTTTCTAGCATTTATAGTAGTCACCCACTGGGTGTGTCGATTTAGACTCCGTGTTAGCGGGGGCACGCTGAGTGCACCCGCTGGGTGTAGTCTCCAAGGCTAAGGTCGACTGCTGGCAGTCGGCCGTAGGCTTTATAATTTCAGTCTTTCCGTCATTCGACTATGGCGAATGGATTTCTCAAACTGGTGGGGGCACGCTGAGTGCACCCACTGGGTGTAGTCCCCAAGGCTAAGGTCGACTGCTGGCAGTCGTCCTTAGGCTTTATAATTTCAGTCTTTCCATCATTCGACTATGGCGAATGGATTTCTCAAACCGGTCGACTGGTCGACTTTGTCCTCCATAGGATTAGTGGGGGCACGCTGAGTGCACCCACTGGGTGTAGTCCCCGAGACTGTGGTCGACTGCTTGCAGTCGATTACAGTCTTTAAAGAATACATCATCTTTTTTTTGGTAGACTGGTCGACTCTGTCTTCAATAGGATTAGTGGGGGCACGCTGAGTGCACCCACTGGGTGTAGTCCCCGAGACTACGGTCGAATGCTTGTATTCGGCTGTAGTCTTAGAAACTCGTGATTTTTCCTTTTCCACTCGGAAGTGAGTTTTCTTTGACATTTAGTCGATTGGTTCTTCGCAGAACTCCTGTGATCTTGTGGCTCGCTACTCTGAGCTGGAAAACAAGCACATTCAGCTCGAGCTGAATTTGAAGCTGGTTCAGGAGAATCTGACGAAGGCAAAGGAGGAGACCGAAGGTATGTTTGGTGAGACCTTGACGACTGCTTTTTCCCTTCATTTGTTTCAAAATCTGATCTAGCTGTAACTTGTAGGTAAGGTGAGGGAGGCCCAACGGAAAAAGGACCTTGAACTAGCTGAGAAGATAAAGCTTGTTGACGAGAAGTTAGCTTCAGTCGCCAAGCTTGAGCAAGAAAATACCAATCTGAAAGCTGCTCTTGGGAAGAAAGATAATCTGGAGGCCTTCCTGAATGGTCTTGCCAAGAAGTTGTTTCTTATGCTTGACGGTAAATCTCTATGCTGAGCAATCTTTTCCAACCGTGGTTTTTCCATTCGACCAT
The DNA here is from genome assembly GCF_018294505.1 of Triticum aestivum. Taxonomy (NCBI): domain Eukaryota; kingdom Viridiplantae; phylum Streptophyta; class Magnoliopsida; order Poales; family Poaceae; genus Triticum; species Triticum aestivum. The sequence continues at coordinate 849,807,826 of NC_057801.1, read as the reverse complement.
CGCCTTGACTCAGTGATCGTCCTTGCAGAATTTTGTCAAAACTTTGAAGAAGAAACTAGCCGGCTGGAACCAAACCTTGACCCCGTCAATTCTCCGATGAACGACGAAGTTGCCATGAATGTTTTCCGACTGGAGTCCCGTGTTGCAGCCGTCGTGGACTATCTTCCAAGGCTGAAGGTCGCCACATCTCGCATCGACTCGACGCTCTGGCCCGGGGAGACACTTCAGAACGACCTCGAGTCACTGATGGCTCGCTTGAACACGATCCCTGGTCGAGTGCAGGAGTGGAAAAAGTCCTGGGCTCGGTGCGGTGTAGATGTTGCTCTGTGTCTGGCCCGAGTCCACTGCAAAGATGCGCGAGAAGACAAGCTGGCGGCCCTCCGGGTGGCCAACACCAAGAAACACGACTTCAGGTCCTTTATGGAAACTTTCCTTGCGGCTGCCACTCGGATCGCAGATGGAATTGATCTTGATGAGTTTGTTGCACCTTCCAGCCCCCCACAGGAGGGGTAAAAAACTTCTTCTAAGCTCGACGCTTTAAATTTGCCTCGGTATGCCGAATGGACTTGTAACCGATAAACCATAACGGGCTTAGCGCCTGAGCACTTTCGGTTCCTTTAGGTATCGATCCGAACTTGAATTTGGTGTTTGAATATGATTGCTTTTGGCTCGAAATGTCTTTTGCAGGTTCAAAGCAAGATGCTCACTGTAGTCGACTTATTCCTTAATCCACTTAGGCGAGCACTGGGCTGCAGCTAAGCCCCCGAGTGAGAGGTTTGCTCTTCACTCGGTAGGATTTTCATAACTTAGGCGAGTACTTGGACTGCAGCTAAGCCCCCGAGTGAGAGGTTTGCTCTTCACTCGGTAGGATTTTCATGTCTTAGGCGAGCACTGGGCTGCAGCTAAGCCCCCGAGTGAGAGGTTTGCTCTTCACTCGGTAGGATTTTCATGTCTTAGGCGAGCACTGGGCTGCAGCTAAGCCCCCGAGTGAGAGGTTTGCTCTTCACT